>NC_060120.1:574350344-574653374 GCF_021461395.2 Schistocerca americana
CACAGCCAGCACGGTAGCTCAGCGTGTTTGGTCAGAGGCTCAGCTACCCTCTGTAACAAAAAAACTGAGTGAACGAATCAACAATGAATTGAAGGGATGGCACTGGACATCCGCTCCGAACAAATACAATGAAAAAAATGGGTTTTCTAAAAAAGAAAAGTGCTTATGATGTTGGATTGTAGAGCGAGCAAGCCGTGTTCAAAACTCCCTATTGCCTTTTATTTTCTCCACTCAAAATTTTCAACTGTCCGGTCATTGAAATGTTTGTTCTCTTTCTGCAGTCTTGGCAGTTATGATACTATACGTTGGTTACAGAATATGAGTTATGTGGTAAGAATACGTTACCGTCGCAAGTAAATGCGATGAATAGTGAGAGCAGGCGAGATACCTCATAGACGTCTCACAGAAATGAAAACTACAAATAAACGGGTGTGAACTATGTTACAACAAAGGGATTTAAGAGTCAGAACTTCCTAAGCGGAAGTTCAAGAACGTTAAAAACATTTGCTTTGACAGAGCACAAACTGTGTGATTGTGAAACTGTTGCCTTTATATTTTTGCAGCTTATGCGACAAACTATTATGTTTTCATCATTTTCTTCGGAGTGATCACATTCGTATTCATACGAACATCTAAATCGGGCAAGCAGGCATATCTCACTCGCCAGGCGTAGAAATTAGGCGCGCCGATAAGAGACTCCTATCATATGACACACATACTGTCACTAATGCCGTGTATGACACAAGCGTGTTTTCCTGAGGTAGATTCGGTTGACTTTTCGCCTTGTCATCAAACGTTTGCAGTTCCAGTTCGAAAGCCACTTCGTTTCGGCTGCTAATAGAGTAGTTGTGTAGAATCAAATGTCGTTATAGGTCCCTTCATTATACCTCGATAACAGTGAAAAAAAAAAAAAAAGAGTTTGGCATGAGGGAGGTTAGCATGAGGAAGGTTGGCACCCGGCTGTCCCGCTTGGAGACCACGTAACCAAGCCGCCGGTGCTCTTTCAGGCTGCGGTATATTCCTTTTTTCGTCCTTGGACCGTTCACTGTATCTATTTTGCATCTTTTTACAGTTCTGTACACCTATTTGTTATTTTCATGCTTAACCATTAAATTTGGGGGGGGGGGGGGTTGGGGTGTTGTACGATTGTACGATGGGTAGTTTCTCTTGTGAGTACCTACGGTCGGACGACTTATTTCTAATATGTAGCGAGAAGTGAGCTAATGGATGACGCTCTCCATCAGAGTAAGAACACGAAGAAAGGAGGGTAATCTGCCTGCCGATTCGCCGCGCTGTCTAGCGCAGGCATAAGTCACCGGAGGTGACAGGTGCACCCAGAGAACGCTTGCAACAATGCCATTACGTGTAGTAAGCGGCTGGCGTTTCCTTAGCTCACGTCTTTCTCAAACGATTTTAAAAGAATTATGAGGTAAAAAAGTTATTTTAGCGTTACATATGACTTTATACGTCACCTTCTTGGGGAAGTGCTCATCGTTTCTTTAATAGTCGTAGTTATTATGATATTTTGAGTTTAAGACACCACGCAAAATTCGAAAAGCTTCCAGTGAAAAATAGAATTCGCTATAATTTTGCATTTGGTGCACATTAGATCATATATCAAAAAAATTGGTTCAAATGGCTCTGAGCACTATGGGACTTAACATCTGAGGTCATTAGTCGCCTAGAACTTAGAACTACTAAAACCTAACTAACCTAAGGACATCACACACATCCATGCCCGAGGCAGGATTCGAACCTGCTCCAGACTGTAGCAGCAGCGCGGTTCCGGACTGACGCGCCTGGAACCGCTCGGCCGCAACGGCCGGCAGATCATATATCGCTGCATGTGAAATTTAGTTTATATATTGAATTTTTCTTCGATCTAATTTTATGTAGCGAACTCATTTACAGTGGCAAGCAACACCGATACAGCCAGAATGAAATATTCGTAACATTTCTCATATCTAATGAACTTCGTTATCTATCACTTTTATTCAACTGAGTACAGATTTTTTTCAATGAAGCAGTTTAAGGGCCATCAATAGGGTATGGAACGAGAATTCCTGTGGTTTTAACAACAATGTAAGCGAAGAAATTAACGTTTATTTTTATACCGAGAATGTACTTGTTCATGAATTATTGTCCCGATTTGTCCGCATTTCGTCACTTAATAAATCACTGTTTCATAGTTCTGTTGCAATCACGTCTCCACTAGCATGTTAGTGAGGTGACATTATGTAAGCACCACTGTGTTCCAGAAAAAAAGCAAATTTTAACGCCGAAAATAAGAAAAATGTTGGTATTTAGTCAAACTTCGTTATCAATGATTTCTCTGAAGAAAAAAATGGACAAGAGGCCTGGGACAACTAAATCGCTCCTTTGTGGCTATTTACGTGGAATTCTGTAACCTAATGTGTTTTTAACGATGAACAGTTGGAACTGAAATTCACCAAATAATTTTCTCTCTAGATCTCAGCAACACATCACCGTTTTAGTCTTATGAGTGGAAGTCTGAACTATTTCACCTCAGATATCTTTTAGTTCATCAAAGATACGCTAATCAATTTTTCCTTTGACAAGTAGTCGACAGGATTTTACAAGTCGTCGTACTGAAGAGCTACCAAAATATTGTCTCAATAAGAACTACTATTCGAGAGCCAAAAAGGAGAATAGTTTATTCAGAAAAATGTGGTAATTCCTTTCATCAGATGATCACAGTTGCTGGTCAAGATGAAAACAGATTATATCTTTAACAAATCAAAAGATATTTGAGGTGTGAACAGTGCAGGAAATTGCTTCGAATGAAGGTAGGAACAAAAAGATGGTGCTGTGTGTGCAGCGAATTGTATTCATTTTTCTCAGAGCACTGGTGTGTAGAAAGAAATGCTTTGGTAAGTTTTAGTACCAGTTAATCATACTTAAAAACACACATGGCTACAGATTTGTTAATCATTTTTAACTTTCAGAAAATGTCATAGGCGGAGAATTTTGAGTAAAACCTGCATTCCACTTGTTGCAATGTTAAAATTAACTTCTTTTGCCAAAACACTACAGATTTGACACAGTGTCACCCCACTAAAATATTGTGCAGACACAACTGTGACATACTCCTGAAACAATGATTTATTATGTGAAGAACTGAGGACAAGTAAGATCAATAGCTTACGAAAAACTACATAATCGGTACAAAAATTAACATGTAATGTCTTCACTTACGTTTCTTGCAAAACCTACAGCAGTTCTCATTTAACCAACTATTGGTGGTCCTTAAAAATTACATTTTTTCATTGACAAATCTACAGTTACTTGAATAACACTGTAGATAACGTAGCCCTGCTTATTAACCAAATGGAAACATTGGAAACTTACTGAAGTTCGCTCAGTGTCTTACTTATCACAAATATGACCATTAACCAAATGACGGGCACGTCATCATGAGGCTGACATACAGCTATAAGTAACTCAAAAATGATTTCCTTGCCCAATCGTTTGAGAAAAACTGGGAGCGCGCGTCGATTCTGTCAGCGCAGCTCGTCGCCTACCAGCGTGCCAAAAGCAGGCAAACGACGTCTCATACACTCCTGCTCACCAGCAGCTGCAGGTGCGGCTCTGCACAAGGGATGCCGCCACCTGGCTACCACTACGTGCTGACTTATTAAGCGACATAGAGATATTCTTCGTGCAAAATCAAGTTGTCTCGCGCTGGCGCCCGCTGCGCATGTGATCTGCTACCTTTCTGTGCGCACCGTTACTTCGTGCTCAAAAGTCTGTAGTGCTTATCATTTGCGTAGGGTCATGTCCATAATCGGTGGAATAAATTTCATTGTCATCAAATCTCTCGGCCTTCTTGTTCCACTTTCTCCAAACAATAGTGTAGTTTTCACGCAAGGACACACTTCTTCTAGAAATCTATCGGATGATACACTCTGTTTCATACAAAGTATGGACAGATAGCAGTAGTGATGGGAACAACTGAATTAAAATAATCGGCATTTCGGTTGTTGCAAAACAATCGATTCATTCGGCTGTAGCTTTAGCAGGTGTAGCAGTATGAAACCGGAATTTCCCTGCAGACGATGCTAACCGTCAGTGCCATCTGCTTCCTGTAACGGCTGACGACGAATGTCAACACACATTAACCCAAGTTCGATACATTGTGTCTGTTTAAAACGCGTAAAAATGTATAGTTTTGTGCCTACGAGCCGGACAGTGTGGCCGAGCGGTTCTAGGCGCTTCAGTCTGGGACTGGAACTGCGCGACCACTACGGTCGCAGGTTCGAATCCTGCCTCGGGCATGGATGTGTGTGATGTCCTTTGTTTTGCCTGCGAACTACGATTTGCGGACAGCATTGGTTTCCTGTTATCATTTGAAGAAAACTGCTGCAAAATCGCATCAAATGCTTGTCGAAGCTTTCGGTGAACATGCTCTTGGGAAAACACAGTGTTTCGAGTGGTTGAAAAATTTCAAATGTGGTGATTTTGACGTGAGAAACGGCGAACGCGGGAAACCACTGAAGAAGTTCGGAGATAGCGAGTTGCAGGCCCTATTGGATGAATATGATACTAAAACTCAACAGGAGCTCAAGGAAAAATTGAATGCGACGCAGAAAGTCGTTTCTCTTTGGTTGGAAGGTATCGGAAAGGTGCAGAAAGTGGGAAAATGGGTTCCGCATGAACTGAAAGAACGACAGCAAGCAAATTGAAAGACCACTTGTGAAATGTTGCTTGCCAGATAAAAAAGAAAGTCGTTTCTCCATCGAATAGTGACAGGTGATGAAAAATACATAGGTTTGAGAATCTTAAGCCTCATAAATAATGGGTGTACCCATGCAAACCATCGATATCCACTGCTAGACCAAATAGCTTGGGAAAGAAGATAATGCTCTGTGTTTGGTGGGATCAGAAGGGTGTCATCTCGTTTTATGAGCTACTAAAACCTGGTAAAATCGTTAACACTAATCTCTACCAACAGCAAATTATCAATTCCAGTCGAGCATTACGTGAAAAACGACTAGAATATGGATAAAGGCAACACAGAGTCATGTTGCTCCATGGTAACAACCCATCACACACAGCAAAACGGGTCAGGGAAACGATCGAGGCGTTTGGTTGGAAAATACTAGGGCATGCGGCTTATTCTCCAGACTTGGCTCCGTCCGGTTATCAATTATTTGCATTACTGGGATACGTTCTCGCTGAACCAACGCTCCAGTTCGTATGAAAATGTACCAAAATGTCTCGCTGAATGGTTCGCTTCAAAAGAAGAACTGTTTATTTATTTATTTATTTATTGGCGTGACATTCATAGCATGCCAAAGAGATAGGATAAATGTATAAATACCAATGGAGATTATTTTGAATAAAATATTGCTTATCAGTTTCAAACAAAAGATGTGTCATTATTGCAACAAAAGTCCGGATTCATATCTCTACATATTGTACATTGTAATCAATTATCTTTCTAGCATCTCAGTGTGCGTGTTAGAGTTCATTCTAGTATTCAGCCAAGTAATGCGTTATTTCGTTTAGCGCAGGAGGCTGCCCAAATCATAACACTTCCACCATCATAATTTTTCCTCATTCTTACCTTTTCCTCTATTCTCAGATCATGCATAATATTGAAACCCACCCTGCCCGTGTAAAATGAACTTCTTCTCATTACTGAAAATCACTTTATCCTCTACGAAAGTCCATGACATGCGTCTTTCAGCAAACTCTACTCTAGTCTGTTTATGCTTGGGTGTTAATCGGGGTTTTACAGACGTTTCTTGAATGGAAGATATTTGCCATACAACAAAATTTTTCGGCCGCTTTTGGCAGTTATCGGTAGCTGTGACTCAGATAATTTTCTACTCTGCCCATATTTTCCGTTGTGTCAACATCGTGCGCCAAATCTAACGAAATTGTTAATTTTCCATGAAATATTCATGCATTTATACTGATTTCCACTACTGTATTTGTTAAAAGTCAGGGCTTAATAAACTTTCCATACTATTTATCTTAGACGTCCTTGATGCTTGTAACATACCTAATATACAAAGACTTAATGAAAACTTCGATTACCTGACATCGTGTAGTACAATACTTCACTTTAAAATGATTGGTATTGTGGTGATTTGTGAATTTCATAAAAATGACACTAAATTTGAGACTAAGTAGCAGACACTATTACAAAATAAAACAAACGACGATGTATTTTAACAAACTGGCGTTCATTGTAGTAATGAGAGGCTTGAATTAGTGAAAATGGTAGGAATAAAATATATGGTATTAATCACCAACTGTAATTATTCAAATAATTGGACTTTTACGAATGTAGTTTACTCATTCAATAAGTTATTCTGTCGCTTGCAAATGAAGTCACATATTCTAAAACTTAAATTTAGGATGAAAGCTGTAAAGAACATTCCGTCTTTAAGACTTTATTAATTAAACTCGTATTGTTGTAACCAGATATGCGCCTATTTATAAAGTTCTAGGCATCTGTTACAAATTCTATCAATCAAAACCTGTTTCGTTTTACCCCCTTAGCTTCAATTATTGTTAGGAATGTGAGTCGTTGCGTAATTAGAGTGTATTAATTAATTTTGTGAAGTTCATTATTGTACTCATATTTAGATGGAATTTTCACATTTAAAAACATTTTTACATTATAAATTTCACATATTATTCAATTCTGTAATTTTAGACGTATTATTCTGTGTAATCAGAACATCTTAGCTTTGAAACTTTTAATTGGAAATACGATTAAAAATATGTTGTCATTATCAAGTAATAATGGTCCAAGAGACCATCCATTATTTAGAATATATAGTTAGGGAAGCAGCGAGGCTGCTGGGTGAGGCAGTTTGAGCTGGTATCTCGAAGTGTAACCTGTGTTAGTTACTTGAATATTATTTCACTAAGACTTAAAGTTGTGCAAAGAATGTTTCTTGATTTGTGAATCTGTCAGTTGTTTTACGAAGACATACTGTACAACTCGGCCTCTTTGCAATGTGTCATGATTGATTTGATCAGCTGTTACGAACGGAAGAATAAATGTTTAAAAACTGGAACCGATCACTTTCACTGTAAACCACACACTTCATGAAGATCCAGGCAATCTACGAATATTTCACTTATGTGGAGAAAAATTTCGTTTTGACTTTCTACTTATGATTCTAGGTAACATCAGATGACATGCACTTTTGATGAGTCAGTTCATCTGTCTTCGAAGTTTTGAAAATTACCTTACCGACGAGTAGATAATAATTAAGTAGCAGTGTTAAATGCTGTGGCATCTATTTTTGGCAATACTTATTTCAAAGGCTTGATTGACTCAGTTTACCTAACTTTGCTTGCAATGTTCACTCTTAAAGGCCAACAACACTTTAACCTTTCGCAGGACCGTAGATTAACTTGCGTTCAGCACACTTTAGCGATTGATCGGCGTCAGTTTACTGGGTCGTCCGTCATCTCATGCTAATGTTGGTCGTTCCATCATCCACGTACTGTGCCCACCTCTATATTACTCTGTAGCCGCCAGGATTGGAGAGTGAGTTTGCTGCCGAAACACGACTTTGTTATAGTTAACCGTACTGATAGCCCACGACGAATCTACATGGGTTAACACCTGAGCGTCCTCACCAGTGGAATCACGACAAAAGTAAAATGACTAACAGTGAAGAGAGAAATAATATTAAGTCAGATCAAACCCTCAGTCATCCATGGCTTGCTTCATGTTCCCACACGAAAACAACTGTGTGCGCTAAATGAATTTCTCTGACCAACAACGACTCACTTTTAACTTTGCTACATTCATCTTTTAATCTCTCAAATTAGATCATAATTTAGTTCAGCTTTATTTACTCAATTTTACTTCAAATTTGCGACAGTTGATAAATAATCACCCAACGAACTATATAAGTGTATCACAACATTCCCATCCAAAATTATTGTATTAAATTATCTAAAGACAAGTACATTAGTAATTGAAAACTTTATAAACTTATGCCTTCACAGCTTCATATGCTACGTCAAAGCAAAACCCAATGACTATTAAATATTCAGTAACACATGGCAATTTAAATTATTTACACATAACCCTACCTCCACACACCAAATTTTGTCCTCAATGCACATTTTAACATAACATGATTTTCATATTATCCCCCGGAATCTTATTACCTAAATGAAAAAACACTTACTCTTACATCTAGTTACCATTTTAACACATGACTCACTTTATCTCGCTTTATACACACGCAATGTTGTCACATTTCATAATCCAAGAAGCTTTCCATGTGCAGAATGTTTCAGCCGATATGGACTTTCCATCACTGCAAGTAGCCCGTGATGTAATTCATTAACTTTTTTATCTCCCAATCTATGTCGCACCACTTTTCTTTCGTTCACACTAACACTTGGTCCCCAACGTGGTATTTTATTTTTCTAAATCGACCATCCGCCATTTTCTCCATCAGTTCTCGCCACTTTGAATTTCTTGCGCTTCCAGAAAACAGGTAACAAGGTTTTTGTCAATAATCCATATGATCTCCAGCCGTTAACTAAATAATCACCTTCATCTTTAATATACCATACTGTATCCATATCCTTACCAAAAGGTAATGGTTCCCCAATGCAAGCAACACTGTTTACATCATTTACCTCCAACTTATTTATTACACCCTCACCAACCATCATTGGTTCTCGTCCCATTAAGGAAAAAATCTATAAATACCTTATACAGTTGCATAAATCATTCGCTGCATTATTTACAAAATAAAAGTCACTGTCAACTTCTCCATTTACAACTGAATCACCTACTTTCATGCTTAGAAGATTTTAGGATTTTAACTTAGCTGGCTGGGCATTCTCCAGCATATGTGTTGCGTTGGAAACCATATTACGAAATTCAAAGAAAACTAACGAATGACGTCAAATATTTCACGCAAAAAAAGAACTTCCTACGAGTGACAGTATATGCATGAAAAGGAAGTGACTGAGCCACCGACTAATTGAAGAAACTGGATATTACATGCTTTCTGTTCACGTCACTTCACCATCTACTGAAATAGAGCTATCGAAGATAGGTGCAAACAAACGAGAAGAAAGAGACACAGCTTCAACAGTTTTAAACTAAAACGTAATTATTCATTTATTTAAACATATATTTGTAATGTAAAGGTATCAACATAAAAAATTCATATTTAATGCGAGAAATACGAAAAATTCTTATTTAAGTAAATAAAAACATGGATAAAAACTTCGTTTTTACAAATAGACTTTTTATTTGCCACTCCTAGGCACAGTTCATGTGTAGCCGAAAACGCTCCAAAAGTGTGTAAATGAAATCATTCAAAGGCGGAGACTGAGTGAGAACAATCATTTAGCTCAAATGGCCACAGAGACTAATTCCATTCGGTTGTCTCATTCGACTTAAAAAAGCAACTGAGCGGACAAAGAATCAGCTGGCTAATCGGTTGCTGAAGTCAGTCAACTGTGCTACGACTAGGCAGCGGCACAAGCGCTGTGACGTTTTCCGGCGGCTTCTGTTCGTGTTTACGGGGCTCTCACAGAGATTATTGCCGTTTCCTGTATTATTAGTCATTAAACAGCTCCATTAATTTCACCACAACTTCTTTGCAAAATATTTTGCTGACTTGTGTTTTTACAACCATTTTTAATAGTGAATGGAACATTTCCTAACCTAACTCTATGTGTCTGATTTGCAAATAAATTATATGTTTTAGTACATAATTCTGTTCAATGTTTTGATTTGCTTAACGAATACGATCAATATTGCCTTAACTCCTGCAATAAAAGGCAGCAGCAAAAAAAAGTAAACAAATAGAAATCTACGAACCGAATACTTGCGTCTCATTTTGTTCATTAGAAATGAAATCACAGGC
This sequence comes from Schistocerca americana, assembly GCF_021461395.2. Taxonomy (NCBI): domain Eukaryota; kingdom Metazoa; phylum Arthropoda; class Insecta; order Orthoptera; family Acrididae; genus Schistocerca; species Schistocerca americana. The sequence goes on from NC_060120.1 coordinate 574,360,235, forward strand.
AAGCAATAAAAGCGAGATCTGAAAAGCAAGACCTGAAAACAAACAACTTAGAAGCGAGATCTGAGCAGGAGAACAAAGAAACGAGAACTGAGAAACGTGACCAGAAAAACAGAGAACTTTTTGATGGCAATCCTCATACGAACATTTAAAACACAAATTCTAGTTGCGCAATGGATTTAATAACTCCAATGAGGATTTAAACGAAGGAAGGAATTATATATAAAACAAAATTCAAGCAAAATGTGGATAGAAGTAATGAATGCAGTAACATGGATGAAATTATAAAATGATAAAACAGGAGAAATTACATTGAAGGGTTAATAAAATATAATTAAACTCAAAACATAAAGATTCCAAATTAAAAGAAGTATCGGAAGGAAAAATAAGAACAAGATAAAAAGTTAACACGCCGATTAAAATGACACAGCAAAGGAGTGGAAATAAAAGAGGCCTTTAAACCATTCAACTGAATAAAATAATGATCAAAGTCATTTCAATGAATATTTAAAAATAAAGGTTTGAAAGCTTTTGATGATATTCGAACGCACAACCCTCAGCCTGTCAAAAACACAGTCAGTTCTACAATAAAGTGTGCGCCATAATTTTAAATGTAACATCCGTAGTGACATCTCTGGTAGTGGTCTAGAATCTGTAATCAATGCGTTTTTGCACGTTGTATAGGTAAACAGTGTAAGAGTTGAATGTTTTGTACTGTCGGTTGCAGTTTAAAATGAGTTGAAAGTATCTGAAGCGTCACGAGGGAATATTCCTCGTAAATCTCCAAAGGGACTAAAGCTTTCATATGGAGCTGCTGCTAAAAGTCTTAGAAAGTCAAAGACATTCGTTGTGAAGTGGGTGAAACGATATTTTCAAGTTGGAAACGTGGATGATTTACCGGAGAGAGGACTACCGTGAGCGACGTGGCTATTTGCAGTTATTGATAGCCAATTTAAACGCTGAAAAATGTGCAATATTTATCAAAAATGCTGAGGTCCGTTAAGAAGTTATTTGTTTCGAACTATGATTCAACAATTCCTTCGAACAAAGGATATAATAAACTAATAGTTACATCTCAATCCATTGTGCTTAACGAATTGACCCAACTGATTATCAAATAGTACTGTACTAATGATGAAACAATACTTCATCGACAAGGAGAGGAGTGATTATCAACGAAGTGGGCCACGAAGAGGAACACAACAAGCTGCAACAAAGCAGTCATTAAGATTACAAAATGATCTTGTGAGAAGTGCTAGAAGTGTTCTGCAGAAAATTACAAAGTAAAATATTGATGAACATAAAAATTAAAAGCAACTCAGAAAATATCTTAATTTTTTGGTGCCTTACTAGGAACACCTTCCCTAAATGGAACGATTGAGATTTGTGACATTCAGCGTCATACATATAACACAGCATAACGTACGGACACCAACAGAGGCAAATATGTAACATAAATCAAAAAATAAAGAACAGTGACATATAGTAGAAGATCTCCATACATCGGAATTTATAGTCTGCCAGTCAGCGATCCCTCAGTCTCTATACACGGTATACAGTCGGAAGGTGAATTTAATTCCTGAAACGCGTTGTGCGACTGAAAAATGGTTGCCTTGATTTCTGAAATACAGGTGGTCATGCTTCTTGAGACGTCCCCCCAATTATTTCACGAAAAATATCTATGTCATAATCCTATTCATTATCATTTAACAAGGAACGAATCTAAATCAATTGTGAGCCTTCACCAACGAAAATTCGAAAAGCTAAATACATTCCAGACCTTCCAGGCAATCGTTTTACATTGAGGAAAAGAAAAATCGAAAATTCTGTGGTACCTGAAAAAAAGCTGATTGCTTAAAATGTAGTGCTAGTTATCGATTATCTCGTTAATGGGATATCTTTGCACAAGTTCACATGCAGTCCAATAATATAAGAAGCCATGTAAGAAGAAATTCTTTCACAGTAACGTATACATTGTTACTTCTCTGATTAACGTATGAAGCACAATGACAGGTATGACTATGAAATCGTTAGTCTCTCTTCTATGGTACTTCTCATATTGTTTTATAGGCACGCCAACAGCCGATTTTGGTTTTAGTTCTTTCAACTTGCGTAATAGATTACTCCAAACGCCGATAAAGGACTGGGCAGGGGAGATTTGAATCTCTGCTTGGACAATCAGCTGCCTGTACCACAATTAGAGAAAGCTGAGAAGCCAGCATAATTATAGCGCTATAATTGTACATCTTTTTACCGAGATACAGGTACAAAATTTGACAGGTACCTCGCGAATCTGATTATCACACAGAACGGTTACAAAAGTCAGTCCGAAGCGGTACGTTTCCTTTAACGTTACTTAATCCGACGTCATCTGTGCCAACAAGAATGTGTACTCTTCACTATGTTTCAATATACAAAGAAAAAATTAAGTAAAAATGTTTCTAATCATTCTTAAAATATATGAGAACAAAACGTAATCTTGAGCATCGGTGTTGGATCAATCGTGTTTTGGGAGGTCAGGTACAAATTCAATCAGTTCATTACGTGGTTAGTGAAATGGAAAGATTTTTCCAGCGTCATGTGTGTCTTTGTGTCTCCCAGTTATAGCCTCATTAAGTTCCTAATTATATACCTTGCTGTAATGGTTTCCCCATAGGAAGGAAACAACCTCGGCTGAGTCATCTCCCCAGCAGCGCGAAAGTGGATGACGTCCACTGTTTGACTCATAACCAGACAGCAGCGCGCTGATGGGATCCGTAGAGGTATTTGCTTTGATTTCCGTTGGATATGAGATGCCACTACGTTTAATGTTCTGTCAGTCAGTGAACACCACGCGAATCGTTTCAGATTATTCCTCTCAGGAGATCAGACTAACTCAGTTAAACTGACTCAGCGAACTGAATATATCGCTTCCTCCAAGAGACCGAGGTTACGTTTGGCTGTCACATACAATGAATGACTCTCATTTAATGACGAAGAAATAACATCGATCATGAATTTTTATTTTAACAGTACGTCATTTACTGTCAGTATAATACGCTTCTCTAGATGTCTTCCTGACAGAATATTCAAAGATAAACAGTTTCACATGATTCTAGAGTCTGTGTGTATGCAAATCGCTCTAATTACGGACATTTCCGAAGCAAGAGGATCTGATCTCTCCTATTAACACTGTAGTATGCTGTGTGCAGGTGACTTTTTGTACTCCACTGAAGCGCCAAAGAAACTGGTATAGGCATGCGTGTTCAAATACAGAGATATGTAAACAGTCAGAATACGGTGCTACTGTCAGTAATGCGTATGACTTTGACAGGTGACACGTACGTAAGCATCCTGTCTGACCACCAGCTTCCATTCATGTCCAATTGTACATTCCGACGGACTTGGGTAATTGCAGCAGGACAATGCGACACCCCAAACGTCCAGAGTTGCTACAGAGTGTGGCTCCAGAAACACTCTTCTGAGGTTAAACACTTCCGCTGGCCATCAGACTCCGTAGACATGAACGTTATTGAGCATGTCTGGGATGCCTTGCAACGCGCTGTTCAGAAGAGATCACCTCTTCGTATTCTTACGGATTTATGAACAACCGTGCAGGATTTATGGTATCAGTTTCCTCCAGCGCTACTTCAGACATTAGTCGAATCCATGACACGTCGTGTTGCGGTACTTTTGCGTGTTCGCTGGCCCCGATACGATATTGGGCAGGCGTACCAGTTTCTTTGGCTCTTCAGTGTATTTTACGCTCTACAATGTATGCGGGAAAACTTCTGTGCAGTTTGGAAGTTAAAATATGAAGTACTGGTGGGAAGAATGCTGTAAGGACGGGCCGTGAGTTGGGGTTGGGTAGTTTAGTTCATAGAGCACTTGCCCGCGAAAGGCAAAGGTCTCAATTTCGAGTCTCAGTCGGGCATACAGATTTCAGCTGTCAGAAAGTTTCAGATCAAGGCACATTCCACTGCAAAATAAAAATATCATTCTATGAGTACTCAAATAAGACTTTAAATATGGAATCCGTAGTACAAAAATCTTCCACGAAGTGTGCATTCGTATACCTTCGCGAACTACCTAGGATTACAGAAATTGTCATTTGGTTTCCTGATATCAGTTTGAGGGACTCCGACATGCGAGACTTTCAATATGATTTCGTGTCTACCACTTTTTACCAAAAATTGAAGACCCCGGCCGTAGGCAGTGATAAGGAACAAACTGGTTGTTTTGACAAATTTTGCAGTAAAGTTTCAATAAAATCTTATAAATAAGACATTTCAAGTGCATCCGTTGTGATATTTTTATGCAGATAAGTCACTCTTTCCAAATATTTATAGAGTAACGACATATTTTTTTAAGATCGTAATTTCCGCCCAAAACTATATTCTTAAAAATACGTCAATATGTACTTAAGATTGTTCACTTGCAAACTGAGTGCACTTAACGTGAATTACCATTGATTTACCTCTGTTTACTTAGTGGGCGAGTTAGCGAAACGCTAATTACTGTGAAACCTCTCAAAAATACTAATTTATAAAGTCCGAACTGTTTCGGTTTATGGGAGAATAATCTGCGTTACCAAGTTCTGAAACAGTGAAGTATAATAATCTATAACATTAAGGACGCTTCTTAACATTTCTGCCATAAACTGTCACGTAAATTCACTTAAACAACAGTGAGGGACACAACTTATCATTGACTACTTGCTTAACGAATTATTCACATTTACCTGATGAGCAACAACTTTTGAAGAGCGTTTGCATTCACGAACTTGTTCAGGATCTCTATCTGAATCGTAGTTATCCACATCATCCCAGGATTTGTAGAAATCGTCCCTGAAAGACATTTTGTTGGCACAGAGACTGCACACATTACTACTACATACAGCATGTAGTACGTTTTTGGCATGTGCCAGGCCGTCCTAGGTAGAGAAGTGAATTTTTCAAATCAGAATTTCCAAATTAAATAATACGAAATTACATAAAAATTATCATCGGAAGCGATATGAATAATGTATGAAACAGTTTTGACCAAGTACCAGTTTAAATTTTTTACAAGAACTCCAGATTTAAACATGTGGCTAAATTAGTGGATATCTGGCTATCCGTTCATGCGAATACCACTTCTTTTGCCAAAAACAGATTAGACAATGTATATAAACGACGGTGCTAAACACTGTCATGAATGGAGAAATAGGGTGGCCTAGCGGTTCTAGGCACTACAGTCTGGAACTGCGCGACCGCTACGGTCGCAGGTTCGAATCCTGCCTCGGGCATGAATGTGTGTGATGTCCTTAGGTTAGTTAGGTTTAAGTAGTTCTAAGTTTTAGGGGACTGATGACCTCATAACTTACGTCCCATAGTGCTCAGAACCAATGGAGAAATATGGCCACCGTGCTTCTCTGGTCGTTCCGCTTGCCACATCGTACTATGACATGTACAGCACATGGCATGGAGTATGAAAGATGAACAAACACCTTCTAAGCGAATCGGAACATGTTTGCTCCCCGTCTGCCATACATTTCATTGGTTTTGTAATTATCTACAAGCTGGGACACGCAGTTCTATTGATCTTGACGATACCTTCATTTAACAGTCTGGTCTTACCCAACAATATTGTACTTGATAATGGCTTAAGGCCGAAATCATGATAGTAATATAAAAAAAGAATTTGTACAGTCAAATGTCGGAAATATCATTAAACATTATTACACGACTGTGCTCCAAAAATATGAAAATATTAAAAAACAGTTCATTCAGTTTGCGAAAAAGGAGCCTACTGGTAGAATAGAACACTAAAATATTATTTCAAGCTTTATTCGAGAATTAGATAAGAATATTGGTCGTTTTACAGACAACATAACAAGAATTAAACACATTAAAACAAAAATTACCGCCCTTACTATACAGTCTATGGAGGGCGAGAGAACCACATCATGCAAACAAAGTGATACAACGAATGAAACTGTTTCGATCTACCACGCCACAAAGGAAACGGGAAGCACCAAACGACAGATAATCCATAATTTAATAGATCAGCGAGGAAATACGTACGACACACAAAATTCGACAAATGAGTATATCGTACAACATTACTCAGATAAGTACGCCACCAAATATGAATACCTAGACGTTTGCTTACCAGACGTCACAACCAGCATTGTTCGGTAAAACAACGAAACTATATTAGAAAGGATAATGCCATCGGAATTGCAAACAATAATTAAGGAGTCACCGAGATTAATGCAGTTTTGGGTGGAATACATGTCCTGTTTTGTTTAGATTTATGGTATGTACATGGCCCGTAATTGACAACAATGTACACCGAAAAGTCTGGTGATAAGCCTGCGTTTAGAGTAATTGTTGGTGTTAGTTCTGAAACAACCCAACAGCATCAAAATCCAAGATTATCGACCCCTACTCAATGCTGATTTTAAAATATAGACAGGGATGATGAACAAGGCAATAACAGGCTTCTCCCCAAAATCAAACAACTACGGTCAGTATCAAACATCTGCGATAAAGGAACGGTCCTTGCTCAGCGATACAGATAGCCGTACCGTAGGTGCAACCACAACGGAGGGGTATCTGTTGAGAGGCCAGACAAACGTGTGGTTCCTGAAGAGGGGCAGCAGCCTTTTCAGTAGTTGCAGGGATGTCTGGATGATTGACTGATATGGCCTTGTGACACTAACCAAAACGGCCTTGCTGTGCTGGTACTGCGAACGGCTGAAAGCAAGGGGAAACTACAGCCGTAATTTTTCCCGAGGGCATGCAGCCTTAGAGAGCTGCACCAAACCAGTCTCAGAACTGAAGACCACAACAACAACAATCGGAATATTACTCATCTAGCATGAACCACTATTGCAATGTTAGCGCTACCTTTTACCGATTTTGTCAAAGCCTGCGACAAAGTTCATCAAGATTTTTTACTCAGCGCGATGCACAGAATGCGATTAGAAGATAAAGTCGTCCGCATAATATGACAGCGCATTTCAGACACTCACTCAGTTTGCACAGTAAATGTCAAAGCACTCGACCAACACCGGTCAAAAGAGCTTTACGACAGGATTATCAATTTTCTGTAACTCTTCACGCAATCGCAGTAGAATCACTGCTGAAAAGTTACACGAAAATCTGCATGGCCTACAAACCTTCGGTACTAAATCGGTATGTTTCACATGTGCGGATGACATCAGCATTACCATCGACAACAACGGTGATCAGCATACAAGAGGAACCCTACAAGACTATACGAGTGCGACCTGCGCTGTTATAAACCATCAGAAATCACAAGCGTTCTTAGGTCAACATAAGGACTACATGCGGGACACGTGGTTACAAACATCAGAGAGACAGAAACACCTTGGGATGATTGTATTAGCTAATCCAAAAGGCAGACTGGAAGGGAATTCTGTGTTATAGAAACAGCGATGAACAAACACAAGGACAGAAAATTAGACCGATAGCAGAAAATATCACTTATAAATACTTACATATACAGTAAGGTATACTATACAGCAACGACATTACCTATAGCCAACGACACTGCGAGTAGAATCGTATGAAGCACTGGACCATATGTATAGAAAGGCAATATTCCAGACGGCCCATCTACACTGTAAAAAAAGGATGTGGGCTACGGAACATATGAGCACAATGACTGCATTATTCATTAACACAACATTAAAGGTAACTGAAAGCTATCAGAATTTATATAGGACAAGTTATTAACCTGCTTCTAACTAGAAGGCAAAAGGACAAATAAATGTGGGCCACTTAAATAAAAATATGAATGACCTGAGGAGGCATCACACTGAACTTATATTAAAGCTAAGCTAACTAGCCTGCGTAGTATGAACACCACACTCAGGGAGGGTTATTGCCCGAAACCCGTTACCAAAAGACATCCCACAAACAACTGGACAAATATCTAGCAAAACATGAATAACTCTATACTTCCAACAAAAATTCGCTGCATCTGGCACGATGCAGTAAACGACGTCATACCGCCTGGCGAGAAACTGCACAAAATGAAACTGAGACTAAGACCGATCTGCATAAGCTGCCAAGTGGTGGACAGTTTAGAGCACTTACTCACATACAGGAACCAAACAGAAATATGGACCTGGACTAGAAAATGAACAGAACAGTGGAACATACGATTAATATAAATCACATATTACAATCATATAACCCAAACACAATAGCTGTATATGGCTTTTGGGCACTGGCTTTATTGCGTTATAATAATGTAACACCGTCTTTAGAAGAACAAAAATTACAAATGGTTCAAATGGTTCTGAGCACTATGGGACTTAACATCTGAGGTCATCATTTCCCTGTAACTTAGAACTACTTAAACCTAACCCACCTAAGGACATCACACACATCCATGCCCGATGTATGATTCGAACCTGCGACGGAAGCGGTCGCGCTGTTCCAGACTGAAGCGCCTAGAACCGCTCGGCCGCAGCGGTCGGCACAAAAATTACATATCAGAGAACAAAATTAAAGGCTTACCGCAGGAAATATTACACAACCTGGTGACAAAACTCACCTGCGAACAGTCTTTATCATCTCGAAAATCTGGGAGCTATAAGAAGCATGTCACTCCAAATGAATCTGCAGAAGGTCAGTAACACCAAATAATTGGATCAAGAAGCTTCGATTAAGAATACAAATCTTAATTTGCTAGGGATATAGCCACTTTTCATTTATATTGCCTCCCTGAAGTGTATCACAGAAGAGAATTTCTGTTATTTACTATTTATAAATTCCGGATCGCAAGGAAGAAGGCAGGATTGACTAGTACACGGAGAAGTTGTACTGAAAGAATGTGCCCCTTTTATTGGCAAAAAAAGGAGTTTCAGTCTTGCTTACCAAATAATTTTATTTTGGAGCAAGAAGAAGATAATTATCACGGCAGAAGAGGCCTTTAAATTTAATGTGTTAGATTTAACTTCGGAGAAGCTAAGTTTATTTGTAGTCGTATGTCTTCTCTCAAGAAAGAAAGCTTTTCATTTTTGGCAGAGTACCACCGTTTTATTATTATAAGAAAAAAAGATATTATTTTGGAAGCAGAAAGTGGAAAAAAAAGAAATAACGGCAGCGAAACAAGTCCAAGGAAGCAAGACTTGGTGAACGAAACGAGGGGTCATAGGAGGAGGACGAACGGCTTAAAAAAGACAAAAAATAATAAAATAACCAAATCACTAGCATTTCTGCCTCCGGTGTGGAGAGCCCGGATTCGATTCACGGTACCTTCTCAGATTTTTTCTGAGGAAGAGAAGGTGAAAGGAGGTCCACTTTGCCTCGTGAGGCGAAATGACGGCATTCTTGAATAAAAAATAAGTGGTAACATCCGGATTCTTTTACTAGTAACGACGGCTGGGGGATGATCACATGTGCCACAATTATAGATCGCTCCTCTTACTGCCTTGCAGGCGGCAGAGAGCTGATCGTAATAGGCCCAAGGCCTAATCCGTGAGTGGTGTTTACGTTTACGTTTTATTTTTTCAGTTTACATTGTCACAATTCATTTAAATCTTACAGCTGCGTTTAGAAGATTTGTGCATTAGCAATTATTTATATCAAACGAATCCTTATGACAATGGCAGGAGTCCTATTTCGATTTTACTTTCTTACACGGATTACATGCCTAAGATTTAGTTCCTAACACAGCTAATTTCTAAAAGTGACTGTGAAAAAGATTTCATTGGAATACTGGTACATGAATTTATTTCGTATCGTCAATAGTTTGTCAAAACAGGTGGACGTAGCGTAATACTAACAACAATAGAGAGATGATAATAAAAAGACTGGACAAGCGCGAGTAGGGCTCGCGCTGCGAGAGTTCCTTACAAAAATTATTACGTATGTAGCTGGTTCATCCACCTCGGAAATCTCGAAAATTTCTGACTGTTATCGATATCGACACTGGCAAGATACCTGTCTCGAGAATTTCAAGACTTTCAAGAATGTTTTAAGTTCAAATTTTTTGTGTAATTTCACCTTCTCTATTGTAATTTTTCATTTACTGTATTAATTTTAAATTTATATCAACATGCTATGCTAGATGGCAATTGCAGATGCTTTGACGTTGTATACTCTTGTCCCTGTTGTGATTACTTGTAAGATTTGAAGGAAGTTTTTAGAGAGGAAAAAGGGTACAACCAGCCGTAGAATTATTGCTGTTACGCAAATGTCTAAATGTTCTGTGGAATATTTCAACAGATATTTTATGTGGTATCGAAACCTCGTTCCAATCAACGGTAGTGCAGTCCTCTATTAATTACTATGTGGGATTTCTTCATAATTCACTCGCTAATAGTTCAATGATTCAATAGTATTTGAATTAAATGGTTTTTGTTCTCGTAGTTAGGAAAATGCAACCTGAGAACCGCAAGTAAATACAGAATTGTCAAACTCAAAGTAAATAGAAAACATCAGTAACTCGATCAAAAGTTCAAAGAACAAATACATGCATGTTTAAACTCAATGATAAATCTATTCTTCCCTCACAGCCCTCCCCCCTCCCTCCCAGTGCGGTAGAATGCAGCTCGTGTAACGTGCGGGTACTTACAGCACACTTGTCGACCTGCTCCTTTGCTTTATGAGGACTGGTACGCCGAGACGAGGGTGACATCGGAGTTGCATCTCAAGTCCCGCTACTGGTTTGACTGGAAGCCCCTGATGTGGAGTCATTGGCTTCCTGACTGTGTACAGGGTCTTATTTTGTCAGCAAATATGCTGGTTTGACTCGATACAGCGACACCGTCATTGGCTTGTCGTTGCACATTATCTGCACCGTATGCTCATATTTTTTTGTGCCTTGAAAGGTACAAAATATGACGGTTGTAACGGTGGGCACACTGCATTTGCTCTTAATGTGACGTGAGAGCACGTTTTAATGTCCTTGTGCAAAAATACTTTCTGTTCTTCATGGCTGGATGCTGGTGCAGGGCATAGCTTCAATATTTGGAGTTTGCCTTGCTGTGGAAAATACGGTAGCTCTGTCCCCATTAATGTACGAGTACAAAATAAATGCCGTCTTTGGAAGCGGTAACATCAACAAGTATCTGGGTGTGACTATTCGAAATGATCTCAAATGGAATGATCACATTACACAAGTAACGGGCAAGGCGGTTTATTCGTAGAATCCTGTAGCGATGCAGCCCTTCAACACAGGGAACTGCTTACAATACGTTAGTTCGTCCAGTCTTAGAGTACTTGTAACAACAACGACGCTGTACTATTGTACATATAAGTAAATTTTTTTTTCCGTCTGATTTTTCGATAAACTAGTGTAACTGATGTTCTGATTTCATTTCTTTTTTGTTTCATGTCATTGTGTTAAGCAAACTGTAAACAAGTTTCAATGTGAATATTAATGTTTATGTCAAATGTCAAGCAGTATTGTAATAGAATTGAAATATAACAAATGTTGAAACTGTTGCAAGATGTTTAAAATTGTAAGTGTGCGTCTGGTCCATACACAGGCAATGTGTTAGGATATGTATAATGTAAAACCTCGGGTGAATACCCTGTCTGTAAGGGAGCGGTAAAAGGTGGATGGCAGGCGAGCGCGGGAAAATGCACACGGGCGCAGCACGGCAAAACGGGCTCAGCAATAGTAGTTGGAGTTTGGCATTGGTCTGAGCAACACCTTCTGGAGCGAGGAGGCTCTCCTGGAAGACGTAGTTTCACTGAGCCTCGGGTATGCTGTTCCAACGCCCACACAGCATGGCAATATTCCATAGGCACTAAATGGAAAAGTATTGCGACGCTAAGAAGAATTAAAGTGCCGATACGTCAAGAGCAATAGCTGTGGTTGTATGTGTGCTCTGTGCCTCGCCATCTCGCCGCCTGCCAACCGCCGCATCGATGCAAGCAGGTTGAAACTTTTAGTACTGTATTCGTATGGACCATAGAGTGAACTGTTCAATAATAACCTAAATTTTACCAGAACTTTCCCCTCATTTAATTGTCCTCACAACTAACCTTGACAGGGTCCTTTCCAAATGTTGTGCAATCCGAGTGTCCCGAAATGAAAAATTAAATTTTGTGTTAATAATAATTACTTGCAGACCTAGTTATGTTAGAATGGTGTTTAAAGAACTGTTTTGTTAATGAACCAGTAAATGAATAACGAAGGTCTAACGAAGTTGAAAGGTAACTTTAATTTTGATATAGTAATGAAGTTTAATTATTTCGAGACAGATATAAAGGTATTTAAATGGGAAGTAAATAAGATAAAAAGAGTAGTAACTCATATACTGGAAATCTTGAACGCATGATAATTTCAGTAATCAATTTTTTTTAATATAGTGATCATAACAGTTTCAGGGTCCTCCCCCCCCCCCCCCCCTTTATTCATTTGAATTCTGAAGTGTTCCACATTGGTTTGACCAGCAAAAGTTAAAGTCAATATATAAGTCAAAATTTATCAGTGTTTTATCTATATCAAAATTGACATTTTGTGTGTGGCTCGAAAGTCCTATTTCTAGGGTAACCTATGCCCGATTTTAATCAGATCAATAGACAGTACGAAGCTTTGTAGTATACATTATAGTGTAGTGTTATGTAATCATGGTTTTTCCATATCAGTACAGAACGTGAAACTATCAATTCAATAGATTTTCTGGTTCTAAAATTTTACTATATTATGCAGTACTACTACGTGTCGTTTTGCATGAATATACATCAACTTGTACAGGGAAGAAACTCAGTTAATGCCTAATTAGGCTGGCGACCGTATTATTATCAAATTGGTATCATCTTCAGTGTTGCTTTTGGTTCATACTGACGTGTAATTGGATTTTGAACTTACTTGACGGATCATTGTTATTACAGAGTGGGTGTAAGTCTGATTTGCCACCATTCAGGTACACGCGGTCAATATCTATACGAAAATTCTGTCTCGTAAGGTGAACCCCGCTCACTTACCATAGTACTGGCATTAATGAGTATTGTGTGCCCCATGCGCACGTTACATACTGTTCGCCTGTATGGAACCCTTATCAGTTGCGTCTGATCAAGAGACTGAGAAGGTCCAAAGAAGAGCGGCAAGATTCGTGATTGGCACATTTAGCCATCGCGAGAGCGTTACAAATCTCATAGAAAGTTTGAAGTGGGACACACCTGCTGATAGACGTCGCGCTAAGCGGAAGGGGCTGCTCACTAATTTCAGAAACCCGATCTTCGCCGACGATGTAGAGCATATATTACCACCAACTTTCAAATCGCGCAATGATCACCGTTCAAAGATAAAGGAAATTACGTACTGAGGCGTTCAGACAGTCGTTTTTCCCTCGTGCGATCCGCGAGTGGAACAGAGGGGGAGGGGTGGGGGGGAATATGACTTTGGCGCGAATTGTGCCCTCCGCTACACACCGCTTGGTAGCTAGCGGAGTACGTATGTAGACGTAGATGTAGATGTAGCTGCTGTGCTGAAAAACTCCGACGGAGGGCATAATATTTCTCCATAAACACTCTCTGCTGTCTGGTCTTACGCTACACGGAGGCCCAGTAAGACGAGCGACACCATTCCGTTGCTTGAACAATGGTAGTGGTTGTATTGCGGTTTTGGAATCCACGTAACTTGGACAGCTCGAGGAACAGCGTCAACTCGAATTGCCGCCTCTGACCTGTAGTGACGTGAGCTGGACGTCCAAAACGGAAAATCCAGGTCGTTAAGAAGCTCCTCTTGTTGTTTTTCCTGAGATATCACTGGTTGGAATCGCCTTTTGCCACCGAGTGCATCTGTCGACAGCGGTTGACATATAACGATACCCGTCTGATCTTGGCAGCCGTCCCATAATATCTATATGAACTTGGAAGAAACGCCCTATTGACTCTGGAAATTCCGCCACTGACTTGTGTACATACCTGACCACGCTGCTTACATATTACACACATTCCTGCCCACTGGTGACAGTCCTTTATGATGGGCCACACAAACCTCTCTGTTACTGATACGTCAAAGATCCGCCTCAGTTACGAAAGGTTACTGGTCTTTACACACGTTTCAGCTAGAGTAACCTAGCCTTCTTCAGAAGTATAAAATAAAGTAATACAGGCTTTTTATGTTTGACCGGGCCTTATTGTGGCATGTATTAGTTTATTTTATACTTCTGAAGAAGGCTAGATTACTCTATCTGAAAACTGGGTAAAGACCAGTAACCTTTCGCAACTGAGGCGAGTCTTTGACGTATTAATTTATGATAGTTGCTGACAGGACTGCTACATGTTAAAAATTCTTAGATCTCTGTCATTGCTTTAATGCTGCCTTTTGCCCTGGGGTGAGTGAAGTTGTTGATGCTGTCAAAAACTACTACTATTCGTAGCGTTTCAGATATGAACGGTCTGAGTGTGTGTATGGGCACATCACACAAAATAAGGCCGTTAGCACATAGCTTGCATAAGCTGCAGGGCAGTAGACTTGTTTCGAAAATATTCTTGCAGCTGTTTCCCTGTAGCTTGTACTGTAGCGAACTGACTTTAATTAATGCTAACACTGTCCTCGCGTTCGGGAGGACGTCGGCTCAAACCCGCGTCCGGCCATCCTACTTTAGGTATTACGTGGTTTCCCTAAATCGCTTCAGGTAAATACTGGGGTGGTTCCTGTGAAAGGGTAAGGCCGTCTTCCTTCCCCACGCTTTCCTAATCCGATGGTACCGATGACCTCGCTGTTTGGTCCCCTACCCCGAATGAACCAACCAACCAATTAATGTTGCTCGAGATGGCTCCAGTACTTGAGAATAAACCAGATAGCCGGCCGGAGTGGCCTTGCGGTTCTAGGCGCTACAGTCTGGAACCGAGCGACCGCTACGGTCGCAGGTTCGAATCCTGCCTCGGGCATGGATGTGTGAGATGTCCTTAGTTTAGTTAGGTTTAATTAATTCTAAGTTCTAGGCGACGTAAGTCGCATAGTGCTCAGAGCCATATGAACCATTTGAATAAACCAGATACTACATTTTCTGCTGGTCTTAGTGGCCTTACACCCGTTGTAAATTGACCAATAAATTACAAATAGTGAAACAGTCGGAGAGAACAGCCCTCCTTAGTTTGCTAAAAGCAACACGTGATTCGTTTGTGATTTGTGTAGACTACGATCGATCTGGCCTCCACATAAGGACGAAAGTACCGCACAGCTTCGTATTTATCTAATAGCTCTCGGTCACATGCTCTCCAATTGGTCTGGGCCTCCGCCAAGCTATGGGGGAAAAATGTAAATTCTTCTCTCCCAGTTCTACTCGATATACTGGTGGAGAGCTGCCCCGCTCGCCTGATGGCTAGCACCTACCCCTACAGCTAATGGTGCATTCTGGACTGGATGGGACAAGAAAAATGCTTTTCGTAAGCTTGCTTTTGCCTTTCCAAAGGCGCATATCATCTCTGGCGTTAATGACAGTGGGCGACGGTCTGTGGCGTTGTTACCTGACAGTGCTGCTCTCAGCGGTGCACGTACGAAATCGCTGCAGTTCCCGGTAGGTGTCGTCGGCGGAAGTTGATGATTGACAGGACTCTTACTAACTGCTGTGAATCCGATGGGTGTGGTATGTTTTTAATGACCTCAATGTTCTCTTTTAGCAGACAAATGCCAGCCGCCAAACTGTATGACTGAGAAATTTTAGCTGTATCTGGCAGAGAACACATTTTGTTTCATTCTCTATTAGACCATTTTTACATATTCTGCTGAACACTGCGCTGAGGTGCCCTTCACATAGTGCTGCTGTTTCGGAAAATATCAAGATATAATCGAGAGAGACAAAATAGAGATTCAGTCCCGTTAGCACCTCGTGCAAAAAACCGAATGACATGCATGTTGTTGTGGTCTTCAGTCCTGAGACTGGTTTGATGCAGCTCTCCATGCTACCCTATCCTGTGCAAGTTTCTTCATCTCCCAGTACCTACTGCAACCTACATCCTTCTGAATCTGCTTAGTGTATTCATCTCTTTGTCTCCCTCTACGATTTTTACCCTCCACGCTACCCTCCAATGCTAAATTTGTGATCCCTTGATGCCTCAGAACATGTCCTACCAACCGGTCCCTTCTTCTAGTCAAGTTGTGCCACAAACCTCTCTTCTCCCCAATCCTATTCAACTTCTCCTCATTAGTTATGTGATCTACCCATCTAATCTTCAGCATTCTTCTGTAGCATCGCATTTCGAAAGCTACTATTCCCTTCCTGTCCAAACTATTTATCGTCCATGTTTCACTTCCATACATGGCTACACTCTATACGAATACTTTCAGAAACGACTTCCTGACACTTAAATCTACACTCGATGTTAATAAATTTCTCTTCTTCAGAAACGATTTCCTTGCAATTGCCAGTCCACGTTTTATATCTTCTCTACTTCGACCATCATCAGTTATTTTGCTCCCCAAATAGCAAAACTCCTTCACTACTTAAGTGTCTCATTTCCTAATCTAATACCCTCAGCATCGTCCTAACTTAATTCGACTACATTCCATTATCCTCGTTTTGCTTTTGTTGATGTTCATCTTATATCCTACTTTCAAGACACTGTCCATTCCGTTCAACTGCTCTTCCAAGTCCTTTGCTGTCTCTGACAGAATTACAATGTCATCGGCGAACCTCAAAGTTTTTATTTCTTCTTCATGGATTTTAATACCTACTCCGAATTTTTCTTTTGTTTCCTTTACTGCTTGCTCAATATACAGATTGAATAACATTGGGGACAGGCTACAACCCTGTGTCACTCCGTTCCCAACCACTGCTTCCCTTTCATGCCCCTCGACTCTTATAACTGCCATCTGGTTTCTGTACAAATTGTAAATAGCCTTTCGCTCCCTGTATTTTACCTTTGCCACCTTTAGAATTTGAAAGAGAGTATTCCAGTCAACATTGTCAAAAGCTTTCTCTAAGTCTACAAATGCTAGAAACGTAGGTTTGCCTTTCCTTAATCTTTCTTCTAAGATAAGTCGTAAGGTCAGTATTGCCTCACGTGTTTCAATATTTCTACGGAATCCAAACTGATCTTCCCCGAGGTCGGCTTCTACGAGTTTTTCCATTCGTCTGTAAAGAATTCGTGTTAGTATTTTGCAGCTGTGGCTTATTAGACTGATAGTTCGGTAATTTTCACATCTTCAACACCTGGTTTCTTTGGGATTGGAATTATTATATTCTTCTTGAAGTCTGAGGCTATTTCGCCTGTCTCATACAGCTTGCTCACCAGATGGTAGAGTTTTGTCAGGACTAGCTCTCCCAAGGCCGTCAGTAGTTCTAATGGAATGTCGTCATCTCCCGGGGCCTTGTTTCGACTCAGGTCTTTCAGTGCTATGACATGCATAGATGTTCAAAAAGATCAAATGATGTTATTAACGTGGTCTTGGGGATTTCCTCTTCTGCTACCAGGATTTGATTTAAGTCGTGTCAAGGTCGATCATAGTGAAGATCGTAGCTCCAGCTAACACGTTCATGAAATCCCTTCTATTAGCGTCTGGGTAGCAGTCAGAGATAGTACATATGCTTAATGTACTGTAATCTCCACAGGGCCTCCAGGTGCTGTCATTTTTGTTAATGTTATAGTGATGCCCACAGGCAGCCCGATCTGTTTATAATGCCAGTTTGCAATATGTCGTCAAATTCTACCTTTGCTGCAAACGAACAGTCAAGTGCTAATCTCCAGCTTCCTGTCTGGTTGCTGGTATAATCGAGCTATGAGGTGAGGCTAAGGTATTGGTAGTGCCTCTGCCTCCAGTTCCCCTGGTCACCTCACTGTTCGTCCTGATATATGCTGTACCGAGATTTACTTCCAGCTTTTGGTGATGAATAAACCCCAGCACGAACTTCGAATTGATCTCTCTACTGAACCTAGGCAACTATCATCTCATGATCACGGTATGTTGCTATGGATGAACTGTTGGCTGCCATTAGATGGAGGGACGTGGCTACCATTGTATTCTCGCTCTGTCTGAATGGTAGGGTATTTACGTCTGAAACCGAGTCACTCAAATAGCAACGACCTGCTTTGTTGTCATTTGCATACAAACGACGTGGTACTGTAAGCAATTAGGGCTGGATCACTGAGTGTGTGGTTGGGCTGTCGTTAAAAGCTGGTCCAACCTTGAATACTGTGTCTTGATTAACTTTGGTCATAGGCCTGACGTTGCTTTCAGGACCTGTGACGTTTCCTTCATTTGGAATTTGGCACTCTTGTAGAATCACGTAGCCTATTGCGCCCCGTGCAGGCCACTGAAGCCATTTCACAACTCGCATGCGACAGTGCATCTTGTGGTCCGATCACTAAAATGTCTGTGATACAAGCACATCAAGTCATGTTTATTCACTTGTGCCATTTGTCCGTCTGCTTGATTCGGCTGACAGAAAGGATGCCGATATTCTTCTTTTTCCTGGCGTGGGTCCGCTTATTAACTGTCAGTCCGACAGTTGCTTTTTCTGTCCTTCTGTTTGGCATTTTAATGTACGAAGCTGCTAGTTAATGTCCACCCGTCGCTCCATCCGTAACGTAGCGGTCTCATCCAAACTGCCGTCGTTAGCTACTTACATCCCACCAATGTATTCGCTTGCTCTTCACTTGCAGAAGAAGTTTTCTTCACTCGTTCTTCAGAACTCCTATCGCTTTCTATTGTCCATTTACTCGGTAATACCTACTGCAGTGTTGCTTCAACGATTTGCACATCCATCCGACTGTAGTTTCCTTCAAGCGGAGATATTGCTGCTGCGAGGGAGGCTTCAATATGCACTGAAGCGCCAAAGAAATTGGTAGAGGCATGCACATTCAAGTACTGAGATATGTACACAGGCAGGATACGGCGTTGCGTTCCGAAAGGCCTGTACAAGACAATAAGTGTCTGGCGCAGTTGTTAGATCAGTTACTGCCGCTACATAACAGGTTATCAAGATTTAAGTGAGTTTGAACGTGGTATTATAGCAGGCGCACGAGCGATGGGACACAGCATCTCCGAGGTAGCGATGAAGTGGGGATTTTCCGATACGACCATTTCACGAATGTACCGTGAATGTCAGGAATCCAGTAAAACATCAGCTCTCCGGGAAAAGATCTAGCAAGAACGGGACCAACGCCGACTGAAGAGAATCGTTCACCATGACAGAAGCGCAATCCTTCCGCAAATTGCTGGAGTTTTGAATGCTAGGCCATCAACAAAGGTCAGCGTGCGAACCATTCAACGAAACATCATCGATATGGGATTACGGAGCTGAAGGCGCACTCGTGTATCTTGATGATGCATGACACAAAGCTTTACGCCTCGCATGGGGCCGTCAACACCGATATTGTACTGTTGATGACTGGAAACATGTTGCTTGGTCGGACGAGTCTCGCTTCAAATTGTATCGAGCGGATGGACGCTTGGGGCTATGGAAACAGCCTCATGAATCCATCGACCCTGCTTGTCAGCAGGGGACTGTTCAAGCTGGTGGAGGCTCTGTAATGGTGTGCAGCTGGAGTGATATGGGACGTCTCATACGTCTAGGTACGACTCTGACAGGTGACACGTACGTAAGCATCCTGTCTGATCACCAACTTCCATTCATGTCCAATCTGCAGTCCGACGGACTTGGGCAGTTCCAGCGACTCCCCACACGTCCAGTATTGCTCAATAGTACTCCAGAAACACTGAGTTTATAAACTTCCGCTGGCCACCAAGTTCCTCAGACATGAACATTATTGATCATATCTAGGATGCATTGCAAACGTGCTGTTCAGAAGAGACTCCACCCCCTCGTACTCTTACGAATTTGTGGACAGCCTGGCAGGACTCCAGGATTCATGGTGTCAGTTCCTCCAGCACTCATACATTAGTCGAGTCCGAGCCACGATGTGTTGCGGCACTTCTGCCTGCTCACGGGAGCCCTACACAACATTAGGCAGGTGTACCAATTTCTTTGGCTGTTCAGTATAATATCCAGAACCATTGTGACTAATCGGGCACAAAACCCGTTAGTTCCCATAGCAAATTTCGTGTGACTGCGATTAACGTTGTTTCGCATAAACCGAAAATCCAACAGCACGAACCAATGCTCTGGTTTTTCTGGCAGGAACTTCGGAATCTGCACCTTCGTTCGAGGAGCAGAAACTGGGTAGATACAGCGGGTAAACTTTTTCCATATTTTCAGTTTGGCTCGTCGTTTGCTGGGATGCCTCCACGTCATTTTATGTCACGATTCAAGTCTGAAGATCGTCAGTTTGTTTTTGCAGATTCTCTTGCAGTTGTAAAAGCTGTGTCTCTGTCTGGACCCTTTTGTTGCCGCGATGCAAAGTCACTGTTTGACTTTGTATCTTTGCTGATCTCGCCTGGGGTCTCTTGGTCTTTCATATTTCACAGGTAGGCAATTTATGGGATTTATCCATAGTTTACATGCTAATGATTCAACAATAGTTATATTAAAAGTTTTTTTTCCTCACCGCTACGTGAATGCAACTTGACAATAGCAAGTATACATAGAACTGTCAAACTCAAAGCAAAGAGGATATTAATAACTAAAAGACGAAAGAATCAATATATGCATTTTAAACTCTATTAAAAGTCGATGTTTCCCACAACCAGTAATACTTTAGAATTAAATTATCACTCTGCAGTGGAATGTGTGCTCATATGAGACTTCCTGGCTGATTAAAACTGTGTGTCAAACCTTTGCCTTTTGAGGGAAAGTGCTCTAAGTCCCGAGTTCGAATTTCAGTGTGACATGCAGTTTTAATCTACCAGGAAGTTTTAGTATTACTTTGCTTTGAAACATTGCAGATACTATATATGTCGTAGGCATTAACTGTCAGGGAGTGTTTGTATACAAAATGGGCTGTTCGTGAAAGACATGCAATGCTAATGCTAATGCTTTACGCATCACTGCTAGGTGCCGAAGAAATGGTTTTCACAGCGGCAGGAGACTTCACTTCATCGTAGCTCAGCCAGTTAGCTACATATATTTGTAAATTACATGCACAAACCTTTCTCGTATATCACTCTACCTGTTACTGTAAACCAAATCAAAATCACTACAGTCGTTCCTTAGAATGTTGACGAATTACGAACGCAGTGTAAGTTTGCAAGCGCAAAGAAGAATTTTTATGTGATATATTTACACATTAACAATTTTCGGACCGTAGCGGTCGCGCGGTTCCAGACTGTAGCGCCTAGAACCGCTCGGCCACTCCGGCCGGCTATGCAACTATCAAAAATGGCCGTAAGTTTTGATTAAATTGACTTAAAAGCTTACATGAATTACAAGATTACATTTCTTACAACGCCAAGAGATCGCAGCCCTTAGTAACTGACATAAATTTCAACTTAATACTTCTTCTCGTTCCCGATAGGGCGAGGCCTTAACAGTCGGACGTACATACAGACATCAAAGTGATACTGTAGCGGTTTCGTTTTTACCGACTGAGTTGCGCAGTCCTAAAAACAAAATGCAAAAAACAGAAAAAGAAAGAAAAGCCTCTAAAAGACTTTGAAAGACTTGACCACCAACGAAAAGTTTCCGAGTTCGAATCCCGACCCAGTAGCAAATTTTAACCTTTACTTCGACTGGTACTATTTAACTGCCCGAAACGATACTTCCCTTCCTGCGTCTGTGCTGGCTGCTTGCCAATAAATTGTTTTCTTCGAGATAACCCATACTGTTCGAATACAGCAGACTTCGTAAACTCCTCCTGCAAGTCGATGTTAGGGATATAGTTCTGTATTTCAGTGGATTATTCCTATTTCCTTTCTTGGGTATTGGTGTGACTTGTGCAGCTTTCCAGTCTTTAGATACGGATCTTTCAACACGCGAGCTAATGTATATGACTGCTAACTACAGAGATATTGTATCAGCATACTCTGAAAGAAGCCTGACTGGTGTACAACTGGACCGGAGGCCTTGCATTTATTAAGTGATTTAAGCTGCTTCACTACACCGTATTGTCAGTTGTCACTGATTCAAATTCAACAATATTTACTTCGTGTTCTTCGGTAAAGGAACTTCGGAAAACTGTGTTTAGTAACTCTGCTTTAGTGACGCTATTGTCCGTAACATCATTGTTATCACACAGCGAGGATACTGACTATGTCTTTCCGCTGGTGTACTTTACATGCGACAAGAATCTCTTGGATTTTCTACCGGATTCCGAGACAGAGTTTCGTTGTGGAAACTATTAAAAGCATTTCGCATTGAAAGTCGAGCTAAATTTCGAACTTTTGTAAAACTTCACCATCTTGGGGTTTCGCGTTCTTTGAAATTTGGCATGCTTCTTTCATTGCTTCTGCAACAGTGTTCTGACCTATTTCGTGTAGTATGGAGGATCAGTAAAATCTCTTATTAGTTTATATGGTGTATATCTCTCAATGCCGTCAACACTATTTGTTTGAATCTAAACGAAATCTGATCCGCACTGTTGTCGGATTGGAAAGAGTGGAGGCACTCTCTTAGAAAGATGTCAAGAGAATTTTTTTCTGCTTTCTTAAACAGATGTAGTTTGCGTTTATTTTTGCTGGGTTTTGGCATTATGGTAATTAGTCTGACCACGACAACCTTGTTTGTATCTTTTTTATATTCTTTTTCTCATCTATGGAGCATTCCAGTATTTGTAAATTATTAAAATATGCAACTAATCAAGGTCCAAGTTACCAATGTTGTCTCTGTACCGTATTACGAGTACTGTGCTGTCACTTTTACTCTTCTGCAATTTTAGATCTCAGTGAAAAACAGTAGTCGGTTCTCTTTTTCCTTCTTCGACAAATAAATAATAAAAATCTTGGAACGAATCCGAAGGAAGTTATTTAAACATTTAAGCAGGACTGTTATGTATAAAACAGATGTATCGGCCATATACATCGCCCCTTCTTTTAGAAGCTGAACAGTGTAGCTGATATATGTAACGCGAATGTGTGGCTTAGCCAATGACACCGGAAACTGAGTTCCCTTTAATTTTTTAGGAATAATGCCTTAGGTATTGAGTGTGCAGAATTTTGCAGAACTTATTTACCATAAAACTCTTGTTCCAGAGTCAATGTGCTTCATTTTACTTTGGCAGAAGCGGATGAAAGCTTAAGCATTATCTCTAGCAACATTGTCAACAGAAATTTTTGTGTTGTAAACAGTCCAGCGTTTCATTCAATATGGTCAGTCACAAGAACTGCTGAAATAGCTGCCAGTATTGTTCCTCCCTTTTCATGTTAAACTGATTGCGAGTATGGGTCCACACGAATAACGCATTGACTGTAATTTTTGTCTCTGTTACCAAGAAATTCTATTGCCAGTTGACGCACAGTGTTTCAGAGTGTTCCCATATATCATCGTTTATCTCTCTTTCTCGCATTCTGCTCCCTCCGTAGCCTCCCCCCCCCCCCCCCCCCCCTCCCGTCAACACTCCCTCTCTTCCATCTCTCTCTCTCTCTTTCCGTTTGTCTCTTTTAGCTTCACTCTTCTGACAGGGACATTTCAGCGAAAAGTATTTAGATTTATGAACGAAGAGTAAATTGCAGTAAATTAGTCGTTCGTATTGAAAGATCTCCGAACATATCGGATTTGAAAGAAATAATGTTCACCTTTATGTAGTGCATATTTTTAGTATCTGTATGCTACGTACTGACACTCTTACGCATCCCTGGAAAATATACTGCATCATTAAAAAAAAAAAAAGTGAGCAATGTTATTTCTCTCGAAGGTCGATGCTCCTCCCAGTTTATTATTCTTGACATTTTAGACACTGCCAGAAGATAGTACGGTGGTTGGGTCTTCTATAACTTAAATATAACCACAAGTGATAGTTCAATGACAGAGCTACTAAATGCATTAAAAACTCTTTATTTGGCCTTTGCTGTAACCTGTCGAAGACTGTCACAATAAGATGTGGGCTGCCGACTGTCGATAGAAAGGTTACTGACAGGAATTCTCGCGCCGTCACTGATCGAAAAGAGAGAAGTGTTACTTCTTCATCAGCGTATTCTCTCACCGAGATGCTACCGTACTTGTGGAGATCGTGAGGAAGCCGCAAAAAATAGTCTTGAAAAAGGTGCACAAAATTACATAACAATCCAGAGCCCTTAGTTTTACCATGGCAGGTATGATCTGTAAGTAACATTAGCGCAGAAGCAGGTCCTCAGCCGTTCGTTAACAGTAAAGCTAGCAACTGTGGCGGGCTCCAGCCTGCTCCACTCACGCCGCATCTTAAAGCGGAGAATGTGGAAGACTGTGGTGCTCGTGGACGAGGCTAATACGCCGTTTATGGACATTTGTTGAGTATACTGTTCTTTCTACAACATATTTTTCTACTTTGTAGCGTGTTCAGAATTTACTGGAGGGTTTTCGTTTACAGCCCAAGCGACACTTCGTTTTGTGGACACAGTGATTGTCTCGGCAGAGAAACTACGCAGCATTTTTCGTTCCAGGCTGTATCACTCCGTTTGGAAGTTACAGAATTTTTTTTCTTTGAGTCAACAGTCTTCTGACATGTTTGATGTGCCCCCCACTAATTTCTCTCTTTTAACAACCTTTTCATCTCATGGTAGCAATTGCAACCACGTCCTTAATTATTTTCTGGATGCACCCAAATCTCTGTCTTCCTACAGTTTTTTCTCGTCTACAGCTCCTTCTAGTACCACGGAAGTTATTCCCTCATGTTAGAAATTTGAATAGACAGTATTAATGTTCCACAATAACATTTACTTAATAATTCTTTATGAATCGACTTTCGGCTTCTTAGGTCATTGTCAGATAATGATGGCCTAAGAAGGGGAAATCCGGTTCATAACTAAATGTTATTACGAAACATTAACACTGTGCATTCAAGTTTTTAATATGTCTATGTTCCTCCAAGAACCGATGGCATAAAGCATACGTATGTCCTATCATCCTGTCCCTTCTTCTTGTCATTGTTTTATATATATTCTTTCCTCGCTGATTCTGCGGAGAACTTCCTTATTTCTTACATTATAAGTCCATTTTATTTTCTACATTCGTGTGTATCGTCACATCTCAGGTGCTTCAGTTCTCTGCTGTTCCGGTTCAAATGACTCTGAGCACTATGGGACTCAACTGCTGAGGTCATTAGTCCCCTAGAACTTAGAACTAGTTAAACCTAACTAACCTAAGGACATCACAAACATCCATGCCCGAGGCAGGATTCGAACCTGCGACCGTAGCGGTCTTGCGGTTCCAGACTGCAGCGCCTTTAACCGCACGGCCACTTCGGCCGGCTCTGTTCCGGTGAGCTGTGCCCAAACGCAAAGTCTCAGAAATTTCTTCCTCAAATTAAGGCCTATGTTCTATACTATTAGGCTTCTCTTGGCCATGAATGCCCATTTTGCCAGTGCTAGTCTGCTCTTCATGTCCTTGGTGCGACCACAATGAGTGATTTTGCTGCCTAGATAGCAGAATTCCGTAACTTCAACAACTTTGCGATCACCAATTTCGATGTTTCATTTCTCGGTATTATCGTTTTTGCTACTTCTCATTACTTTTGCCTTTGTTAGATTTACTGTCAGTCCATATGCTGTACTCGTTACATTGTTCATTCCATTCAATACATCCTGTAATTCTTCTTCACATTCACTGAGAACAGCAATGTCATCAGCGAATCCTACCGTTGGTGTTCTTTCACCTTGAATTTTAATCCCATTCTTGAATCTTTATTTTTTTCCGTTATTGCTTCTTAGATGTATAGATTGAAAAGTGGGGGCGAAAGACTGCACCCCTCTCTTACACCATTTTAATGCGAGCACTTCGTTCTTCGTCCTCCCGTCTTAATGTTCCCTCTTGATTCTAGTATATATTATACGTCTTTCCCTAAAGTTTACCTCTACTTTTCTCAGAATTTCGAACACTTTGAACTATGTGACATTCTCGAGCGCTTTTTCCAGGACGACAAATCCTATGAACGTGTCTTAAACTTCTTTTCAGTCTTGTATTCATCATTAAGGGCAACATCAGAATTCCCTCTCTGGTGCCTTTACCTTTCCCACCGCCAAACTATTCGTCATCTAACAGATCCACAACTTTCTATTCCATTCTTCTGTGTATTATTCCTGTCAGCAACTTGTGTGCATGAGCTGTTAAGCTGACTGTTCTTTCGCGGATTCGTCGGCTCTTGTAATCTTTGGAATCGTGTGTATGATGTTTTTCCGAAAATCTAATGGCAATCCAGTCTCATATATTCTACACATCAACGTGAACAGTCGTTTTGTTGGCGCTTCTGCCTATGATTTTAGAAATTCCGATGGAATGTCGTCTACTTCTTCTGCCTTAATTCATCCTAAGTCTTTGGAAGCTCTTGTAAACTCTGAATCTAATACTGGATTCCCTCCCTCTTCCCTGTCGACTCCTGTTTCTTTTTCTATCACGTTATAAGACAAGTCCTCCCACTCATACAGGCTTTCAATGTACTCTTTCCACCTATCCGCTCTCTCCTCTGCGTTTAACAATGGAATATCCATTCGTTTTAGTTTCACCGAAAGTAGTTTTGATTTGTTTTGGGGACACTAAATCATTCCACAGATTGCCTTCTTGGACCAATGTTCACTTTCCCTGCCCTAACTCACTCAGCATTGGAAGTTGATCAGTTAATAGAGGCATGACCAGTCTCAGCCCATTAAACTTTTTTTTTTCACTAGAATACCAATTAAAACTTACTGTGGGCTTCATATTTTTATGACCTATTTGGAAGTGTAACTTATTTACGGTTTGTACAACGTACAGGTGCAAGATTATGGAGTATTGAGGAAACCACATGTACGAGGGCTCTGTTTGTGAGCCCAAATGTAAATAACTTTTGGAGAGTCTATAAGGCACAGTAGTAGTATAGGTATCTGCTATCTAGCGCAGGTACAATCAGTACAGTCCCACTACCTGGGCATTCTGGCTCACTTTGGTCTTGAACACCAGGTCATCACGTGATAATGAAGCTCAAGCATGCTGTCTGTGATGACTCTGAACTCATGACATCATCATCCTTATCAGTGATATCATCATCATAAGCCACACTCCCTCCTCATCTCTAGCGCTGTATTAAAAATCCAGGATGACGAAAATAGCCGAATCACATTAACGAAAAATTAAAAAATCCCGCCCTCTATCTTCAGCCAATAATAGTGCAGTATTAAAAACCCAAGGAAATGGAAACAGATTAATTATGTGCTTTCAACCCTCTCCTTCTCCTCTTTCCAAACAATCACAGCATAAATCCTGATATCAAGTTTCTCGCTGTTCTCATTTCTGCTACTTCTTATTACTTTCTTCTTTCTTCGATCTATTCTCAATTCATATTCTGTACTCATAAGATTGTTCATTCGATTCAGCGTATCGTGAAACTCTTCTTAATTTTCACTCAGGACAGCAATGTCATCAGCGAATCGTATCATTGATATCTTTTCACCTTGAATTTTAACTCCACTGCTGAATCTTTCTTTTATTTTCATTATTGCTTCTTCGATGTACAGATTGAACAGTAGCGGAAAAAGATTACATCCCTGTCTTACACCCTATTTAATACGAGCGCTTCGTTCTTGGTCGTCAAGTCTTATTACTCCCTCTTGACTCTTGTACATATTGTATATTACTCGTCTCTCCCTATAGCTTACCCCTGTTTTTCTCAGAATTTTAGCATCTTGCACCATTTCATGTTGTCGAACACTTTTTCCAGGTCGACAAATCCTATGAACATGTCTTGATTTTTCTTTAGTCTTGCTCCCATTATCAATCGCAAAGTCATAATTGCCTCTCTGGTGCCTTTACCTTCTCTAAAGCCAAACTGATCGTCATCTAGTAGATCCTCAATATCCTTTTCCATTCTTCTGTATATTATTCTTGTCAGAAACTTGGATTCATGAGGTGTTCAGCTGATTGTGAGCTAATTCTTGCAATTGTCAGACCTTGCAGTCTTCGGAATTGTGCGGATGACATTTTCCCGAAAGTCAGACGGTATGTCTCCAGACTCATACATTCTACACAGAAACGTAAGTAGTCGATTTGTTGCCACTTCCTCCAATGATTTTAGAAATTATGATGGAATGTTATCTATCTTTTCTGACTTATTTGATCTTAAATTCACCAAAGCTCTTTTAAATTCTGATTCTAATACTGTATGTCTATCTCTTCTAAATCGACTCCTGTTTCTTCTTCTATCACATCAGACAAATCTCACGCCTGATAGAGGCCTTCAATGTACCCCTTCCACCTATCCACCCTCTCCCCTGCATTTAACAGTTGAATTCCCGTTGCACTCTTCATGTTACCACCCTTGCTTTTAATGTCACCTAAGATTGTTTTGATTTTATTGCGTGCTGAGTCAGCCCTTCCGACAATCATTTCTTTTACGATTTCTTCACATTTTTTATGCACTCATTTCGTCTTAGCCCCTCCTACTTATTTCATTCTTCAGTAACCTGTATTTTTATATTGCTGAATATCCTTGAACATTTTTGTACTTCCTTCTTTCATCGATAAACTGAAGTATTTTTTCTGTTACCCATGGTTTCTTCACAGTTACCTTCTTTGTATCTATGTTTTTCTTTCCAACTTCTGCGATTGCCCTTTTTGGAAATGCCTATTCCTCTTCCACTGTACTGCCTACTGAGCTATTACGTATTGCAGTATCTGTAGCTTTAGAGAACTTCAAGCGTGTCACGTCATTTCTTAGTACTTCTGTATCCCACATTTTTGCGTATTGATTCTTCCTGACTAATCTCTTAAACTTCAGCCTACTCTTCATCACAACTACATTGTGATCTGAGTCTAGATCTGCTCCTGGGTACGCCTTACAATCCAGTAATTAATTTCGGAATCTCTGTCTGACCATGATTAATGTAACTAAAATATTCCCGTATCACCCGGTCTTTTCCAAATATACCTCTTCCTTTTGTGATTTTTGAACAGAGTATTCCCTATTACTAGCTAAAATTTAGCACGGAACTCAATTAATCTTCCTCATCTTTCATTTCCTGTCCCAAGCCCACATTCTCCGGTAATCCTTTCTTGTACTCCTTTCCCTACAACTGCATTCCAGTCCCCCATGACTATTAGATTTTCATCTTCCTTTATGTGCCGTGTTACCCTTTCAATATCCTCATATACGTATTCTATCTTTTCATCTTCAGCTTGCGACGTCAACACGTATACCTGAACTATCGTTGTTGATGTTGGTTTGCTGTTGATTCTGACAGGAACAGCCCAGTCACTGAACTATTCACTGTAACAAACTCTTTGCCCTACCCAGTCTGCCATGATATGCCTCAATTGGAGACCGACAGCGTGGGATTCACCTACCATCCACCAGCACGCTTCTATCATGATGTTCGTGAATTCTTAAAAAGGAAATTGAGAAGGCGATGGGTTGATCATAGTGGGGCTGATGATCAGCAATTCATGTCATGGCCACCACGCTCTGCCGACCTAATTTTTCGTGTGGGATTACGTGAAAGATTCAGTGTTTTGGCTCCTCTACCAACAAACCTACCAGAACTGTGGGCTCGCATCAACAGTGCTTTTGAAGAGATTGATAGGGACATTCTGCGCCAAACATTGGCAGAACTTGATTATCGACTTAATGTCTACAGGACCAGTAGGGAGCAAATGTAAAAAAAAAAAAACCTTTTTGAGTTCTTCTATGTGTGTACAAAGCCCTTTGACAACAGGTTAGATAATATAGCTACAGCAAATATTTGAAATCGTTTCAACCGTTTGATGCAGTTTGCCCTGAACATCGGATGGGATGTTGCCAGTCTTTTTCCAACGTTGACAGTCTTACAGTGAGTATTGCACCCCACAGATTCTTCATATCCTGTAACCTGAAAGCACTGCTTTCATGTATTTCAATAAATAATTGATAAGCAAAATGTATAAATTCTAGTTAGAGCAGTGTATGTTGTACTTGCACATTTTTCAAAGACAGCAACTGCATTAGTAGTGTTGACGCTCCAGTGGTTCAGCCTCAACTGAAAGCTTCCTGGCAAATTTTCCGGCTTTTATAGTGCGCCTTTTTGCTGCGTCTGCAGGGATTTCTTATCTCATATACTTAATCAGAGATTGCAGAATAAAATTCCCGGCAATGCCCACTTTCCACAAACACGAAGGGTTAGGGAACAGATGATCTTAAGCAAGCTGAGACTTTATTTCCGAGACAAGAAAGAGCGAGTTGAAACTTTCTCGCACACGTTTGTTATGACTTATTGCACTCAGCTGCTCTTGTCTGCAACCTTCTAGAAGCAAAAGACACAATCTGCGTAAAAAAACCAACATCAGTATTTATTTATATTGTTGAGAGAAAATACCGATTAACATAGGAACGATGATTAGGTGTGGCAGTTCATGTAGCAGGGGCGATGGTAGGTAGATCGACGTCATTGCGACAAATAAGATAAGGCGGATCTGCCTTGCAGATAGACAATTGGAGCGCAATTTGTTTGCCACCCTCCAAACTGCCAGAGTAGTACTGCCTCCATTTTTTCTAATTCTTTTGTGTAAACGAATAAGATACCACCCCCCCCCCCCCCCCAAAAAAAAAATCCAGTGCATGCTGCTCTATCCAAATCAATAATTACGTGGACTGTTTTTGAATCCAGTCATTCACTCTAGTATTTTAGTCAGAATTTATAATCGGTGGTTCATGGTGTTGGTTCCTGTAGTCATGTCCTAGTTCATGAACCACGGGCAACGTATGAGTGGCCAAGTAAGTGGTCCCGACAGTCGGGATACCAGTTACTTTGGAATAAGGCTGGGCATCTCGGACATATTCTGAGTCGTGGTCACCTTTGTGCTCATACGGCAAAGACTACCAAATCCACCGGTTAGTCCCTCAGTCGTTAGGGGTAAAACCCAATGGGACTCGGGGCAAGTAAGGCTAGCAACCTGATTCCCTGGTACTTTAAATATGATGCTGGCAACAATCAGAGCAAAATGCCTCGGACCGTTGGAGGTGACGGAGTCCCACCTCTAACTGACAAACCAGGGACTCCTAAGATACGACTTGGCAAACAAATGGTAATGAGATGGGGAGCTATTAATATCAATGGGGGCTACTCTGGGAAGAAGGTAGAGCTGGCAGAGGCTGCAAGTAAGATGGGGCTGGACGTTTTAGCTGTTAGTGACATTCGGGTAAGGGGTGAGAAAGAAGAGGAAGTGGGAGAATACAAGGTCTACCTGTCAGGAGTCAAAGCAGGAATAGCACAATGGGGTGTAGGGCTTTACATCAGGAAAGAAATGGAACCCAGCATAGTTGCAATAAGGTATGTAAACGAACGACTGATGTGGATGGATTTGACAGTGTCTAGCAAGAAAATTAGGTTTGTGTCAGTATATTCGCATTGTGAAGGGACAGATGAAGATAAGATGGATAGTTTTTATGAGGCACTCAGTGATGTAGTTGTTAGAGTAAAGGACAAGGACAGTGTTCTGCTCATGGGTGATTTTAACGCCAGGATTGGAAATCGAACAGAAGGGTATGAAAAGGTTATGGGTAAATTTGGAGAGGATATGGAGGCCAACAGGAACGGGAAACAACTCTTGGATTTCTGTGCCAGTATGGGCTTAGTAATCACAAACTCCTTTTTTAAACATAAGAACATTCACCGGTATACTTGGGAAGGCAGGGGAACCAGATCTGTCATTGACTATATAATAACAGATCAGGAATTCAGGAAGGCTGTGAGGGACACACGTGTATTCAGGGGATTCTTTGATGACACTGATCATTATTTAATCTGCAGTGAAATTGGGATTGTGAGGCCGAAAGTGCAGGAGGTCAGGTCCATATGTAGGAGGATAAGAGTGGAGAAACTTCAGGATAAGGAAATCAGGCACAAGTACATAACAGCGATCTCAGAAAGGTACCAGTTAGTTGAATGTAGTCAATTACAGTCATTGGAAAAGGAATGGACAAGGTACAGGGACACAGTACTAGAAGTGGCTAAAGAATGTCTTGGAACAGTAGGGTGTAAAAGTAGGATGAAGCAAACAGCTTGGTGGAATGATACAGTCAAGGCAGCCTCTAAAAGGAAAAAGAAGGCGTATCAAAAATGGCTGCATACCAGAACCCAGGTAGACAGAGAAAGTTATGTTGAAGAAAGAAACAAGGCCAAACAGATAATTGCAGCATCCAAGAAGAAATCGTGGGAAGACTTTGGAAACAGGTTGGAGACTATGGGTCAAGCTGCTGGAAAACCATTCTGGAGTGTAATTAGCAGTCTTCGAAAGGGAGGTAAGAAGGAAATGACAAGTATTTTGGACAGGTCAGGAAAACTGCTGGTGAATCCTGTGGATGCCTTGGGCAGATGGAGGGAATATTTTGAAGAGGTGAAAATGCGATCAGTAAAGTTTCAGATTTCGAAGTAGAATGGGATAAGAATGATGATGGAAATAGGATCACATTTGAGGAAGTGGAAAAAATGGTCAATAGATTGCAGTGCAATAAAGCGGCTGGGGTGGATGAAATTAAGTCTGAACTCATCAAATACAGTGGAATGTCAGGTCTTAAATGGCTGCACAGGATAATTGAAATGGCCTGGGAGTCGGGACAGGTTCCATCAGACTGGACAAAAGCAGTAATCACACCAATCTTTAAACATGGAAACAGAAAAGATTGTAACAACTACAGAGGTATCTCTTTAATCAGCGTTGTGGGTAAAATCTTCTCAGGTATTGTTGAAAGGAGAGTGCGAGTATTAGTTGAGGACCAATTGGATGAAAATCAGTGTGGGTTTAGGCCTCTTAGAGGTTGTCAGGACCAGATCTTTAGCTTACGGCAAATAATGGAGAAGTGTTATGAGTGGAACAGGGAATTGTAAGTATGCTTTATAGATCTAGAAAAGGCATATGACCGGGTTCCTAGGAGGAAGTTATTGTCTGTTCTACAAGATTATGGAATAGGAGGCAAACTTTTGCAAGGAATTAAAGGTCTTTACATGGATAGTCAGGCAGCAGTTAGAGTTGACGGTAAATTGAGTTCATGGTTCAGAGTAGTTTCAGGGGTAAGACAAGGCTGCAACCTGTCTCCACTGTTGTTCATATTATTTATGGATCATATGTTGAAAACAATAGACTGGCTGGGTGAGATTAAGATATGTGAACACAAAATAAGCAGTCTTGCATATGCGGATGACTTAGTTGTGATGGCAGATTCGATTGAAAGTTTGCAAAGTAATATTTCAGAGCTATATCAGAAATGTAAGGATTATGGTATGAAGATTAGCATCTCCAAAACGAAAGTAATGTCAGTGGGAAAGAAATATAAACGGATTGAGTGCCAAATAGGAGGAACAAAGTTAGAACAGGTGGACGGTTTCAAGTACTTAGGATGCATATTCTCACAGGATGGCAACATAGTGAAAGAACTGGAAGCGAGGTGTAGCAAAGCTAATGCAGTGAGCGCTCAGCTACGATCTACTCTCTTCTGCAAGAAGGAAGTCAGTACCAAGACTAAGTTATCTGTGCACCGTTCAATCTTTCGACCAACTTTGTTGTACGGGAGCGAAAGCTGGGTGGATTCAGGGTACCTTATCAACAAGGTTGAGGTTACGGATATGAAAGTAGCTAGGATGATTGCAGGTACTAGTAGATGGGAACAATGGCAGGAGGGTGTCCACAATGACGAAATCAAAGAAAAACTGGGAGTGAACTCTATAGATGTAGCAGTCAGGGCGAACAGGCTTAGATGGTGGGGTCATGTTACACGCATGGGAGAAGCAAGGTTACCCAAGAGACTCATGGATTCAGCAGTAGAGGGTAGGAGGAGTCGGGGCAGACCGAGGAGAAGGTACCTGGATTCGGTTAAGAATGATTTTGAAGTAATCGGTTTAACGTCAGAAGAGGCACCAATGTTAGCACTGAATAGGGGATCATGGAGGAACTGTATAAGGAGGGCTATGCTCCAGACTGAACGCTGAAAGGCATAATCAGTCTTAAATGATGATGATGATGATGATGATTTATAATCGGAATTATCAATGCTTTGCAACGTTCTTCTTCGATAGGTATTAATTCAGTAACTGTGAATTATTGCCTACTGCTTTTAAAGAATACTAATCGCTTCACCAATTTATTTGCGCCTAAATCCCCTGGAGATTTGTTAGAGACCGCCTTGCAATCACAAATATCACTATCCTGTTCTTCATCTTCTTCTCCATCATAATCTTCACCTTACTCATCATAACCATCCTCCTCCTCCTGCTCCTCCTCCTCCTCCTCTTATTCTTCTTCTCCGCCTTCTACTTTCATAAGTAGGCTACATAGTTTTTAAGTCTTCTCTCATTCCGTTCGGAATAGCTGATCCAATCCTTGAGCAGCAGGTCTGATGGATATTTGAAGTGCATTCCTGTTGAATTGCATCTTCTTCTTCTTATTCTATGACAAAACCTGGCGACATTTTTCCGTCAAAAAATAACCTCTGATAAGCAGCTGAACTATGCACTGGGACCTACCTTCAGAGAAGTAATAACTAACGAAAAGATCTTCGGTTACTGAGTACAGGATATTGGAAAAACTCGCACCTCCAATGTATCTGTGACAAAATTACAGCATGATTTTACTGACAGGACAGTTAACTGGCCTCTTTGATCACCTTTTCTAAATTCGTGAGGTTTACACCTTTGGGGAACGTTAAAATGTGAGGTCAAATATTTGTATTAGATCTTTGATCGCAGAAATTAATAACGAGGTTGACCTGTTACAACTGCTAAAGTGCCATCATCAGAACTAAAGAACAGAAAAGAGAAAATGCAGATAATTACTGTAAAATATGAGAAACAATTAAGTGCATACAGTATGGCTGAAACATACCCATTCAGGTTGCTACAGAGCAAAATTTCACTGTAACATTCACAACAGGCCAAACAGCCTTCCGTGCTTCTGTGTCACGCTTATGACAGCGAGGTAAATTATACCAGAAGAGGGCACTGAGACATCCTCGCTTTACGTAAGTTAGGAAAAACAGATAAATTTAAAACAGAGACGAGATAAAGTGACAGTAGAACTTATTATCTGAAAGTCACACACAATTAATGAACTAAAATCTAACCGATTAGTTTGTAGCAAGAGAAATGTGAGGCAAGCAAAATTCATGTTAATGAGACTGAAATCTAGAAATGGAAAGCAAAAAGCGTGATGGGATGCAAATGAAAACAGATCTTACAGTATAAAATATGTAAAGGAAATAAATAGTAGGAGGGAACATAGGAAACTGAAGACATGATGGAAAGTTGTCTTTGTGGGCTGCACACAGTTTTCCAAGTGTGGTCCTGTATAACTGTCTTTGAGGAGAGCCAATACCTGGACACGACAGTGCGCGGGCGAGTCTCGAGGAGCTCCCCCGCAGCGTCCACCAAACGGCACCAACAGGCCAGGGCGAAACAGCCAGCATGCCTCTTCCGCATCCCGCAGACTACGCACGTTGGCTCCAAACACTTCGTCAAAACTCCTCAAAGAGTTCGAGGTAAAAATTCCGATTACACTCACTTCGATTGTTAAGAATACGTCCAGTGCATTTCCACTTGTCACTATCTCCATTTCGTCCAGTACCTTAAGCTGTCTTCGATTAAGTGTGCCATGCAAACTTTCCGTATTATGTGCCATATAGGGAAATAAGTTTTTCTGTGCAACCTCTTGTTAATCAAAAGCCGTGCTCTTCTGCAGACAGATGCGTATTTACACATAGTTTCAAACCCACGTCGAGTCTCTCTTATGTAATCCCCGTCAGAATAATTACAGTTAATTTTGTACATACTTGAATTCAAAAATTTATCGCTTTTATGACCAACACCATGAAGCAACCAAATTATGAAAGTGGTTTGGAAGTTGATGTTTACTTCATATTTCCATGTGGCACATTTCACTTTTTTGTGAGTGTCTGTCATTGCAGGTCATGGTAACGTATTTAGTATTTTTAATGTCAGTTTTAAGTGTTCGTTTCCATACTTCTACTTTTCTGCGTCTTGTCTTTTAATCTTTTTATATCTATTGGCAACAACTATCTATTCTAAGACATCAAATTCCTTATTTATTTTATTTTGTTACATGGGGATACACATCAGACGATGTATAATGGAATTAAAGTAGACTTTATTATGACGTTGGAGATTACAGGAGCGTGCACTGATTATAGCATTTGTAGTAGTTGGATTTGTTAACTTTATTCACGATATTCAAATCCCGGTAGTTGACGCAATTATCTTTTTTTCTATTTCAGCTGCGAATTTACTTTTTCGGATGTTCACACACCACTATTTATGTCTAATTCATTTCCTTTATAGAGAAAGAGGAGGTGATCTACATAACGTTTATAATAGATTTATTTTGTTTAAACATGCGGAACTTATTAATTTAGTTCACGACTGGTTTGTCCTTTTTGATACTTTTTCTAGCTATACATCACTCCCCTACAAAGAATTCCATGAAAAATAGCTGCTTTACCATGATTTAGCGACACACAGCTCATACAAAGTCTCTCCCCGCTGGGCAATTCGCGCCAGGTCTGGTGATGCGTTCCTGCCAGGGCCGAGACCGGGCAAAGCAGGAAAGCACGCGACCACAGCACCCTCGCGAGTCGTCCAGCGGGGCAGAGTGACAGCAGAAACAAGTCTGATGTGTTACCTCGTAGGAACCATAACTTGACACCGACACTGGGCCCTGAGCGCCGGCTGACGGACAGCACTTCGTGGCAACACGGGAAGAATGTTGGGGTGCCGTCTGGTGTTGTCTTCGTCCCGGAATGGTCGGTTCCAGGGTTGTTCGGTTAACACCCGTACTCCCTGGTTTTGTAGCGTAGGTCGTTAGCGAGTGGCTTCATATGCAAGGAGCATAGGCTGGTGGGTGTCCTCTTGTGGTCCAGCTGTTGTTCTGGCAGTAGCGGACTTGTGGAGCCTGGGAGCGTACCCCTAACGAGAGAAGTGGAGATTGGCTGCTGGCAACCTGCGATAGCGCCCCTGTATATATGAAGGATGGAGCTTTTGATATCTTTGGAATAATGTGTCGTGGAGGCACGGAACAGCACAGACTCGTAGAGGTGCCTGAGGAGCCGGCGGGTGCCAGGTGTGCGATTTTACGAGCGTGCAGTTCCAAGGTCTAGTAGTAGGGGACATCAGGTGGTGTTTTGATGTCAGGAAGTCTGTTCATTTTGTATAAAATTTTATTTCGTTGTTGCGAACTGTAATTCTTTGGCTTGGCCTATTGTAAATTAATTCGTTTGTCTTTAGTAGACTATTATTGACGTAGTCCTTTTGTTCTCTAGGTCCTATCTCCTTTCTTTTTGGATTTTAATTATTCACAGATTGGTTCTTGTTTGTATTATTTGGTAAGCCTTTAACGCTGTTCTTGAATATACAGTTTGAATTTTGCCATATCTGTGTGTTGTGTAAAGGTTCATTTTAAGATTCTCTGTTTATAGAATACTTTACCACTTGTTACAAATTTTTTATGATACTATAATGAAATGTTAATTTTATCGTACCACTCTAACTGAAAAGTATAGGACGGTACAGAATACACATAAAAAACATTGTGTGTGTATTGTGTATGGAACCGGGGACCTAGAAACGACGGACAGCCATCGTCCCCGCCGTGGCCCTCCTGAGTGGTTCACAACCCCACAATAGGCTACAGCAGTCCACTCACCCCACCGCCTCCCCACACCGAACCCCCCCCCCCCCCCCCGAACCCAGGGCTATTGTGCGGTTCAGCCCCCACTGAACCCCCCTACCACCCCCCCCCCCTCTCACACACACACACTCACACACCCGGGAACGTCTCACACCAAACGGGTGTAACCCAAAATGTTTACGTGGTAGAGTAATTATGGTGTACGCTTACGTGAAGACAGTGTCTGCACAGCAATCGCCGACATAGTGTGACAAGAAACATTGCTTTTATTTGTCCATGACTCTTCCCTCTTCCGTTGATTTGTGTGCGTTAGAAAAGAAACTCAAACATCCGTTGTCGAACAACGTCAATTGAATTTTCGGTACTGTCGGACGTCTTGCTGCCATGAGGCGTGCAACTCTCTCCACCGCTGCTAATTTCTGAGGAAGGGGTCCTGCTTGAAGAGAAGGTTTTAATACTGAGCACTTCTCACATCCCAATAGTAAAATAGATCCCCGCTCAGTGTGGCCGCAACCAAAGAAATATGCTCTGAAGTGCAATAGGGATTTGTAAATAGAAGCTCCCAGCGTCAGTGCAAAATTAGGTAAGGGCAGTACCGAAGCGAGCTGTGTTCAGTCCTACGTGATAGCAGTGAAGTAATGGGGGCACGGTGGGACGGCGTCGCCAATCCCTTAAGCCCACGTGGCACAACTTCCGTTCGCCACCCGTCCCTGGTTTCAGACGGATAAAGACTAAGGCTGCTGCAAATGTCAAGATAGGGCGGGAAATTACGGCAAAGGCCACCTACGTGATAGCTGCGGAAGGCAAGGACGGCGGCTGCAAGGAAGTAACGTTACCTGATCAATGGCGAGTGAGACTCGCGAGGCACACAAGCGTAGTTCAGCCAAGCAGAATGTAGAATTCCGAAAAGAGGATGATAGGTTATTTTCCGTGGTTCTCAAATTTTTTTTCACGACGGTACGAATATTTTTGAGATACTGAAATCTGTACGCAGCCCTAGAAATAAGTAAAACCTGTTTTTTATGTTCGTTCTTTAATTATAATCATTTAATGAAAATCATACAAAAATAGGTATGTTATGCATTACTGTCTTCTGTAACAATATTCAGGGTGGGGCAAATAAAAGTGGCCTGGAGAACAGAGTTTTTAGGGTACAAAGACAGAAGAGGAAACGAAATACAGTACTAGCCCCGTATAGCCAATGTGGAAGGTGACCATGACTGATATCTTGGCACTTCTGAGCCATGGTCAGCAAGTTGCTGAAGGCGGATCGAAACTGGGCTGCTGAAATTGCTGCAGTCTCATCCGAAATGTTCTGCGGCACTTCTTGAAGATTGTGAGGGTTGTTGCAATACACATTAGACTTGCTGGTCTCTCACACAAACTACTCGCACACTGACAGATCAGGTGACCTGGGTGGCCAGCTAGGGCCCCGATCAGACTGACCTCTGCTAACAACTCTTGTCAGGCGTGAAGAGTGTGTAAAT
This sequence comes from Schistocerca americana, assembly GCF_021461395.2. Lineage (NCBI taxonomy): Eukaryota > Metazoa > Arthropoda > Insecta > Orthoptera > Acrididae > Schistocerca > Schistocerca americana. The sequence goes on from NC_060120.1 coordinate 574,399,283, forward strand.
GTTCTCCAAGGTTCGGCCAACTTGCAAGGGGGCATAATTAAAAAGAAAAGACTAATATTAATGAATAAATGCAATAATTGTACTAGCTGTGTGACCGGTTACGAAGCTACAAATCAACAAAGCACTAGTGTAACTGTTCTGTTTGTGGCAGTGTGACTCAACGTACATGTATCTGGCTCGATTCGTTCTCAATACGATAAAATATTTTAAACACCATTTACAATGAACTAATTGAAAACCAGAAATACTATAATTGCTCATAGAAGCCCTAATTACAAGTCTAATAAATGAACACGAGCCAGATGCTTTGTTGACTGTACCTGTGAGCAAGAGGGATTGTTATTAAAGAAAACTGTAATACTCTTTTACCTCATTATACATTGACGAAAATATTCCATTACACCAGCATCATAAATCAAAAGCCCATCTCCTTTCTCAAATATATTCTGACAATTGCATCTTCTTCCATCTATACATTACACCAACCGAACTGTACAACATTTCAGTCAACACTCAGATCGTCTACTCTCTCGCCCAACAGAACAACGACTGCTCTCGACATCCTCTGAACTACTACTGCCAGTGGAGGCGGCGGAATAATAATCTTTGGCGCAATCTCTGGCGCTGTGACTCAGTGTAGCCACCTTTCATATGCCTCTCCTCCATGGGCTAGAATTTGGTGGTATTTTTGCCAGCATTGGTGGTGAAAATACCACCAAATTCGTCCAAAAAACACAGACAAAAATAAAAGATGATATTTAATAAGTAAATGCAATAATTTTACTTGCTCTGTGACCGGTTACGAAGTCCCGTAACCGGTTGGCCCTGACTAGTATTAGCACGCAGTCTGACTGCATAAAATAAAAATAAAGAACGACAAGGAATTTCCATTAACATAATTGATTAATTAAGTCCCCTGCAACTATAAAAGCTACGAATCAGCAAAGCACAAGTGTAACTCTTCTGTTTGTGGCAGTGTGACCCAACGTACATGTATCTGACTCGGTTCTTTCTCAAAAATATTTTAAACACCATTTGCAATAAACTAATTGATAAACCAGAAATACTATAATTGCACGTAGAAGCCATAATTACAAGTCTAATAAATGAACACGAGCCAGATGCTTTGTTGACTGTACCTGTGAGCAAGAGGAACTTTTATTAAAGCAAACTGTAATACCTTTTTACCTCATTATATACTGACGAAAATATTCCACTACAACAGCATCATAAATCAAAAGCCCATCTCCTTTCTTAAATGTATTCTGACAATTGCATCTTCTTCCATCTACACACTACACCAACCGAATAGTACAATATTCAAGTCAACACTCGGATCGTCTACTCTCTCCCCCAACAAAGCAACGACTGCTCTCGACATCCTCTGAACTACTGCTGCCAGTGGAGTTGGAGGAATAATAATCTTTGGCGCAATCTCTGGCGCTGTGACTCAGTGTAGCCACCTTTCAAGCTGTATGGGAAGTTGCTCCGTCCTCTTGGCAGTAACCGTACGTCTTTTCCTTCTCCTTTAATGCTCCCACAAATGGTTTCAAAATGTTGACACTGTAACGCGCCAAAGTCACCGTCTGATGAAAGAAGATTCTATAAACTATGCAGCGTGCAAACACTGCAGACCAAACCCCAACCTTCTGACCATGCAATGGTGTTTCGGGAAAGTTAGGGGATTCTTCGCTCCCCAAAACCTGTGATTCTCTGAGCTGACATAATCTAGGCTACGTCAGACAAAAACAGATCCATGTCCGAGCCATTCATTGCTATCTCAGCCACTCGCAAAACTTGTGGCGCTGAGAAGCATCTTTTGATTTTAACGCATAAACAACAGCATTCGGTAGGGATGCAAGTGCAGGTCCAGGTGCAGTATTCGTGACATACCAGTCACTCGCTTCAGGCGTCATGTTGATTTGGTAGAACTCTGAAGCATTTTCTAGTGAACTGCAGACACATTTTTTGTTGTGCCGGCATGTTTCAGAATGCTTTTGACTTCTTGTAAACAGATCTCGTCTGACGCGATTCTCGGACTAAGCGCTGCATGGCACGACTTTGTTGTTAGTTAACTTTCCACGACGAACACCAGCTGCTCCACTGTGAGTACCATCACCCCCTCTGCACTGCTCCATTCACTCTGACACAGCCTGCACTACGCCCTGAACCGGTATGGATCACGTGGCGGGCATACACGTGGTGTGCGCGTCGCGGGTTATGGTGATATGCGTCCATTTGCGTCAAATCGTATCTGCTCGTCCGGGCCACTTTCGTTTGCCCCTCACTGTATAAAACAACACACAATGATATAATACACAAAATAACACTACATTGCTACCACTATTTTTGACGAACTGTTTAATGTCAGGTTTGACAGAAGATATGTGTCAGGTTTAGCATCCGGTCTATTGCGGTATTTTATCTTTGTAGCTGCCTGCGCTAGGATTTCCATTTCACACTGGTATGTTGTTATGAATTGGAGAAGAACAGTCAGAGCCTGTGTGACAATTTGTAGATATTCCGACAAACCCTCCACCAAAAATCAAGTGACGTCGTTTTGAACGATGATTCCATCCTTGAATCTGACGTCATTTCTAAAAAGAATTCATAGGTTTCGTGTGACATATTTTCCAGTTTCTGCAAGTTCGGCACAAAAGTGTTCTGAACCCATGAATTCATTTTTTGTTTTTTGTTCTGTTCATCAGGGAAAAACGTCTCAAAAGATATGCGCATGCCATAGATACACTGGACCAATTCTTCCAATATTTCATCTGGTAATTCTGCTGTCTCACCAACAAATACATTCAGTGTTAAAAAGTTTTCTAGCTCTCTTGCCAACAAAAAAATTCAGAAATCTGATTCTTAAGGCGGTTATTTTGTCATTAGAATTGAAAACTATTGCTGTTTTCGTTGTAAAAATAGATCTCATTCATTCATTTTTCAAGTACATCTGCCAAAAAAGCTAGCCTGAACAACCAAGTCACGTCGCTCGAACGGTATTTTAATTTAAATGAAATTTCAGTCATAAAAGCTTGTAATTCAGCTCTTAGTTCAAGTAATCTTGCTAATGTCTTACCGTGAGATAACCATCTAACTTCAGTGTGGAACAGTAATGTTTTACGTCTGTTCCATAATCTTCACGCAATACTGAAAATAAGTAGCAGGATACAATGGCTGGAGCTATAGTTTGAGGCTTTACTGCTGTTCTACCAGTCGTTGCCTGGGACCCTTCTGTTCAAATAGGTATCGCTACAAATTTTCAAGTCGAAATCGTTTATTTCAAAAAAATTGTTGATCTTGTTAACAATTTCCTTTGCATAAACATTAATTGGCAACGATGCACACATAAGCAAGTCTTCTACGAGTGAATAGTTATGTGGATGTCGTACAACTATCGTGAAGATGGCCGTTCGAAGCGACAATTTTTTTTGTGAATTATTCTACATGAACAGTGGTAAAGGTTTACACGAGCATCACATTTACTTTTGTGATAAGCTGTGTAAGCTTAAAATATTGATATGACTGGGAATGTGATGTTGTTGTTGTGGTCTTCAGTCCAGAGACGGGTTTCGTGCAGCTCTCCATGCTCTTCTGAATCTGTTTAGTGTACTGATCCCTTGGTCTCCCTCTACGATTTTTACCCTCCACGCTGCCCTCCAATACCAAATTGGTGATCCCTTGATGCCTCAGAACGTGTTATACCAACCGATCACTTCTAGTCAAGTTGTGCCACAAATTTCTCTTCTCTCCAATTCTATTCAATACCTCCTCATGAGTTATGTGATCTACCCATCTAATCTTCAGCATTCTTCTGTAGCACCACATTTCGAAAGCTTCTATTCTCTACTTGTCTAAACTATTTATCGTCCACGTTTCACTTCCATACATGGCTACACTCCATACAAATACTTTCAGAAACGACTTCAGAGACTTACTCGATGTTAACAAATTTCTCTTCTTCGGAAACGCTTTCCTTGCTATTGCCGGTCTACATTTTATATCCTCTCTACTTTGACCATCATCAGTTACTTTGCTCCTCAAATATCAAAACTGCCTTACTACTTTAAGTGTCTCATTTCCTAATCTAATTCCGGCAGCATGACCCGATTGAATTCGACTGTATTCCATTATCCTCGTTTTGTTTTTGTTGAAGTTCATCTTACATCATCCTTTCAAGACATTGTCCATTCCGTTCAACTGCTCTTCCAGGTCCTTTGCTGTCCCTGACAGAATTACAATGTCATCGGCAAACCTCAAAGTTTTTATTTCTTCTCCATGAATTTTAATATCTACTCCGTATTTTTCTTTTGTTTCCCTTACTTCTTGCTCAATATATAGATTGAATAACATCGGCGATAGGCTACAACCCTGTCTCACTCCCATCCCATCCACTGCTTCCCTTTCATGCCCCACAACTCTTATAACTGCCATTTGGTTTCTACACAAATTGTAAATAGCCTTTCGCTCCCTACATTTTACCCCTGCCACCTTCTGAATTTGAAAGAGAGTATTCCAGTCAACATTGTCAAAAGCTTTCTCTAACTCTACAAATGCTATAAATGTAGGTTTGCCTTTCCTTAATCTAGCTCCTAAGATAAGTCGTAGGGTCAGTATTACCTCACGAGTTACAACATTTCTGCGGAATCCAATCCGATCTTCCCCGAGGTCGGCTTCTACTAGTTTTTCCATTCGTCTGTAAAGAATTCGGGTTGTATTTTGCAGCCGTGACTTATTAAACTGATAGTTCGGTGATTTTCACATCTGTCAACACCTTCTTTTTTTTGGGATTGGAATTATTGTATTCTTCTTGAAGTCAGAGGCTATCTCGCCTGTCTTATACATCTTGCTCACTAAATGGTAGAGTTTTGTTAGGCCTGGCTCTCCCAAGGCTGTCATTGGCTCTAATGGGATGTTGTCTACTCCCGGGGCCTTGTTTCGACTTAGATCTTACAGTGCTCTGTCAGTCTGGGAGGAAGAATATATTTGTCTGGGAATATCTCTGACAAATATATTCTTCTTTCGTCTGGTTACCTTCTCTTGTCAATCCGTTCTTTAGCTGTTCTTCTCCTAACCTCTGACTGTACAGACATTTACAATAACGAAAGTTTATCTTGGTAACAATAATTACTAAAGAAGTTGACTTACACCTTCTAGAGCACGTTGGGTGGCACGGGATACATGCGGACGTGCACTGTCCTGTTGGAACAGCAAGTTCCCTTGCCGGTCTAGGAATGGTAGAACGATGGGTTCGATGACGGTTTGGATGTACCGTGCACTATTCAGTGTCCCCTCGACGATCACCAGTGGTGTACGGCCAGTGTAGGAGATCGCTCCCCACACCATGATGCCGGGTGTTGGCCCTGTGTGCCTCGGTCGTATGCAGTCCTGATTGTGGCGCTCACCTGCACGGCGCAAAACACGCATACGACCATCATTGGCACCAAGGCAGAAGCGACTCTCATCGCTGAAGACGACACGTCTCCATTCGTCCCTCCATTCACGCCTGTCGCGACACCACTGGAGGCGGGCTGCACGATGTTGGGGCGTGAGCGGAAGACGGCCTAACGGTGTGCGGGACCGTAGCCCAGCTTCATGGAGACGGTTGCGAATGGTCCTCGCCGATACCCCAGGAGCAACAGTGTCCCTAATTTGCTGGGAAGTGGCGGTGCGGTCCCCTAGGGCACTGCGTAGGATCCTACGGTCTTGGCGTGCATCCGTGCGTCGCTGCGGTCCGGTCCCAGGTCGACGGGCACGTGCACCTTCCGCCGACCACTGGCGACAACATCGATGTACTGTGGAGACCTCACGCCCCACGTGTTGAGCAATTCGGCGGTACGTCCACCCGGCCTCCCGCATGCCCACTATACGCCCTCGCTCAAAGTCCGTCAACTGCACATACGGTTCACGTCCACGCTGTCGCGGCATGCTACCAGTGTTAAAGACTGCTATGGAGCTCCGTATGCCACGGCAAACTGGCTGACACTGACGGCGGCGGTGCACAAATGCTGCGCAGCTAGCGCCATTCGACGGCCAACACCGCGATTCCTGGTGTGTCCGCTGTGCCGTGCGTGTGATCATTGCTTGTACAGCCCTCTCGCAGTGTCCGGAGCAAGTATGGTGGGTCTGACACACCGGTGTCAATGTGTTCTTTTTTCCATTTCCAGGAGTGTATATATCGATGTATAATTGGTTTGTTTTGTAATTACTATTTGTGTTTTTACGCTTGGTCTTGCCTAGGGAAAACTATGCTATCGAACGATTACACCGATAGGTCTTGTGGAGAACTAAAGAGTTTAGGATCTCTGGTGGGGAACTCTTTGCCGCGTGGAGCGCGGGCAGAGCGGAGAGTCTGGCTGGAGTAGGGCTGTGCAGCAGGTGTGTTGTGTGATGCTCCCGCGAGTTGCCGCGCTTTCGGGGTTTGGCAGCATGTAATTGCGCTCGACTTGCTTTGATAGTTTCTGATACGGTGTCGCGGACGGGAAGCATTAGCTGGCGCACATCAAGAGCCCGTTTCGCCTGGTGACCGTGTCGAGAAGAAGGCGCGCCAACATCCAGCTTTCGCGACAGCGACGGCCGACAATGAGTGACTGTCGCTACCTCCTCGATCGACGACTTCAAACCGTCAATCAACCAACAAGGAAGACTGTTCAATGTACTTCAAAAATTACAGCAACGTAGCATGAACCTTTGTTGCTCATTGTCCCAATTGCATTACCAAGTTGGGTCCCTTCCTTTTCCGGAATGATCCCGAATGTCGTTGAAATTCAAACGCCAGCATTAAAGTAATATCATTCCATTTCACTGCGTTAATTTCAAAGTACAGTTAAAGTATTCTTAGCTAGCTACAATAAATAGATTACACAAGCACAAATTAAAAGTGCGAGTTTTGTTACCATATTTTAGCTTACCTGTGACTGCAGCTCAGCTTGGTACGTACTAAATTTTACTACTGTTAGTTGTTCAGAATCATTTAATTCAAGTTCAAAGTTAAATCTCTTATTTCTAAGTTGCGTAGATTCAAGTAGCTTTTGAAATGATTGTTGAGGTAGCCCAAGACTAACCTTACTTTACTGAATTTCGGCTTCAGAAACAAAGCTCACTATTAATTTCAGTCACTGAATTAACTTTCAATTTTCCGGTTTTATTAATTCTTTTGCTAAATTAAGTCAGAGTGTAGCGAAATTTATTACTTCTGACAAACATTCAGTTTTCACACAAGACGTGTCAACCATCAGTTGCCACGCTTTTAGTGCTAATTATATGTGGAATAACCTTTCTTTTTCAGTTATTATAGTAGTTGTCCACAGGACTGGCGACCATAATTTTCACCAAATCTCAAATATCTAATTAACGCCAATTAATTGTTAACGTAACGACCGCACATTTACTTTCTTTATTAACTTTACCCCTTTCAAAATTAATTTCCACCAGTTTCATTTGCATTTTTCCTTTCATTTAGATGTAACCCTTTCCTCCCTCTTTACCGACAGATTAACTTCGGTGACGATTGCTTTTCCCAAATTTCCGTTAGGTACACGCTGTTTAATTTTTCGCCGTCATTAAGGTCGATAAGCGAGGGGGAGGTTACACGTGGCGACCTGGTGACAGGACAATCTTCGGATTGCTCTGGACACGAATTTTGCATTGTGCAGGTCTCGTAACAAAGTACTGGTTACGAACAGGTCGTTACGCCAGCGAGAATAAGTAGTGGGAGGAATCCTAATTAGATTTGAGATTTGGCATTTATATTGAAAATTGGTAAAATGAGTGAAGGCAACAATTATCAGAATATGGTAGACTTAGGTACGGAACAATCGGTCGAACAGTGGGAAACGCGCACCGCGGAACCCATTGTTCAGGGGCAGGCGGCTAGCATGAAAGACGCGACCACCGAAACGCAACGAAGAGTAGAAATGGAATTCCAAACTTAAGAAATTGTTTCGGAATCAAAGTGAAAATCAAATCTGAATCCCTTGATGACGAATACGGGGGGACAAGAGGCACCCGCTACGGAAGTAAAACCGCCGGTTTCTGGAAATTTAATTGATTTATTGAATGTTTTGATTACCGAAATCAAGGCTCAGTCTAGCAAGATAGAAACTCAATCGGCTGTAATTAAACCTCAATCTGAAAAAAAATTGACAGGAAGCTAGACAATCAGAACAAAGCTATTAATGTTGTTAACAACAATGTTGGAGTTGTTAACACAAAAGTTGATAAAATCAAAGAAGATATTGTTGTGATTAATATCGAAATCGGTAATCTTAAACAGGAAATGGTAGGCGTTCAGGCGGAAATTGCGATCATAAATACTCGTTTTGATTCCGAAATTAGCAGAATCGAGAAAAGTGTAGGAGTAGCAGTTGCTCCGATCATCGAGAATAAGTTGACGGAACAAATTCAGTTAGTGAGAAAAGAGAATCAACAGAAGGTGGGAACTTAAAAGGCTTTAGTATCCGAAGTAGATACTAAAGTGAGGAAACAGGCTAATACCTGCGAAGAGAAAAAGAGGGACGTGGAAACGCTTGTGACAACCACTTGCCAAGTAATTACGAGAGTGTCGGACTTACAAGGGGAGGCCGCTAATTGTGAAATTCAGATTCGATTCCTACTGCGCATAATAAAAGCTCATGGCCAGAGGTGTAATGTGGCAAAGCACCAAGACGCACTTCTCAGCCGTTGTCGAGAGAATCAACAGTTAAAAGAAACCGACACGGTGAAATACTCTCTACGATTAACAATTTTCTACAGCGTCGTGGCGCAGCGGTAAGCGCTCAGGTTCGTAATCCGAAGGTCGCCGGATCGAATCTCGTTCCATGCAATTTTTTTTATTATTAGTTTTTTGTAATTCAAATATATATATATATATATATATATATATATATATATATATATATATAAAAACAAACTATTAATGAATTGCTTATGCATGTTGGTGAAGGCGGATCGCTCTCCAATTGTACCGCCTCCACTTTTCCCTTTGTTTAACAGGGTGTATCAACGCTCTCACGTCCGCACCGATTTTCGACGATGTTGTAAGTTGCGCTAGGGTCCGCATCTACCTTCTTTCGAAGTTAGCAGGCAACTACACTGTTATGCGGCGGCTCGTTTCGGCCCATTCAACATCTGTCCTTCAAGTGTAACGAGCGAGTAACGGAGTTTATATTTCATACCTGCCACAGCAAATTTGTGTTCGTGGGGTCTCTATTGTAATTGGAACGTTTGACTTACGCTATACGTATTCGTTTCGGAATATCGTTTCTATGTCTTCCGTTAACTATACATGGTTAACATTATGAGGACAATTAATAACATTTATGAAATACAACTTTGTTTGCGGAAAACATAATGATGTTCGAAGTCGCCAGTTTTTCCACGACAAACGACTTTCAACAACTTATTATATGCATAATTGTTGCAACAGATTGCCGGGAATTATATATATATATATATATATATATATATATATATATATATTTTAGTGTTACCTTTTATTATCTTCTCCTCATTAGCTATTGAAACAACATCGCTTTGTTATGTACTTTTAATTTTCACCAAAAGCACATTCAACACATCACGGAAAAATACACGTCTTTCGTATCAAGACAAGAGAGAGACACCTCCATTAGTTCTTAAAAACAAAAAAACTACGCAAAAGTAAAAAAAAAGAACAAAATTATTTATAAAATCGGTCGCTGGCGCAGCTCTCTTCTGCGTGCGCGATCGTAAATTATAACTTTGCGGAAGTCAAAGTACCATTACAATATATATATATATATATATATATATATATATATATATATATATATATGTGTGTGTGTGTGTGTGTGTGTGTGTGTGTGTGTGTGTGTGTGTGTACACACATTTGAATTACAAAAAACAAATACAAAAAAAAAGGTTACATGGTGCGAGATTCGATCCGGTGACCTTCGGATTACGAACCCGAGCCCTTACCGCTGCGCCACGACGCTGTAGAAAATTATTAATCGTAGAGAGTATTTCACCGCAGCGGTTTCTTTTAACTGTCCGTTTTCTCGACAACGGCTGAGAAGTGCGTCTTGGTCCTTTGCCACATTACACCTCTGGCCATGAGCTTTTATTATGCGCAGTAGGAATCGAATCTGAATTTCACAATTGGCGGCCTCCCCTTGTTAGAAAAGAAACTTGACGATAAACTGAGCTATGTGCCAATCTGTGCACATAGTTCAGAATTGTTGACGAAAGACGAGCGGTTCGACCCCTTGAGAAAAGGTGGTATACACGCGACGGATTTCATTAAAAATTGTGAAAGAGTTTTACCCAGATTATGGACTCATGAGAGGAAAATTAATGCGGTTATTGACTTGTTGGCTGGTGATGCCAAGCGTTGGGGCTTAAACCTCAACATTACGGACCTGACTTTTGACGAGTTTAAAAATTTGTTTCTGGCAGAATACTGCTCAGAGCAAAAACAACAAAGTGTCTGGCGCGAATTTGTCGTATCGAGGCCTTCCGATGCGAATTCGCGTGGCTCGATGAAGGAGTTTTGTGAGGGCTGGGTCCGCAAGTTGGAATATTTGCGTGATCGCCGTACGGAATCCGAAATAGTCTGGGACCTCTACAAGAAGCTTCCAGATGATACAAAACGCAACGTGGTAGAGGCCGTGGTAACAACAACGGGTACCACAACAACGATAACCATGGGAATAATGCATACCGCAACCATGGCAGCAATAACAATAATGGTTCGGACCGTAATGACAATCGGTACAATGCAAATAACAACAGGAATGACGGAAGCCAGTATCATACTAACGTGATACGGGCTTCACAGAATAGTAATAACGCCAGAGGGTGTGATAAACTGCCTCAGCAGCATCCGGGGAGCAGATCTGCTGGGACGAGACAGGGAAACCATTAGCCGCGCCGGTGAGGGGCCGACCGAGCGTGGAGAAATTTTGGCGGCCCAATAACAGGAGAAAACCCAGGTGTCTTCGTTATGAAAATTCCGTATGGAATAATCAACGGCGGGAGAGTGTGCCAGTGTTAGGAGAAAGGAGTGCGCCCACAAGTAGTAGATCAGCTGTATACACGGCAGTAGAAAATACAGTCACCGTCAGTGACAACAATTTAAGTAGTGTTCCGGAAATCGGTTATAAAGTGGCAGCTGTAACACCCACAGCGGAACTGGAGAGTGAGTTCAAGAATGATTCGCAATTGCTGAGATAAGATCAGATGTCGGATAACACGTCCGTCAACGAGCGAGGGGATGCAGGGAGGGATGAGGTCTGGTTAAGGCAGTTCGGTCGCTTATACGACGAAGTGAGAGATTATAGGGGCCTGTACGGGAGAAATGTTTATAGGGAGCGCGGGTAGGATTTGCCGCGTCTCGTCCCGCAGGAAGATTCGTCGTGTTTCGTCCCGCGGGAGTTGGATGTTGAAGTAGTAACGGAAAGTTCTGGCCCTAACCGGCAGACCTTACCGAAAGTTATAGTGGTAGAAGTAGCCGACCCATCCGACGCAAAACTCCAGTTTAAACATAGCGAGAGTATTAAGGAGGAAGAATACGAAAATTTTAGTGATAGCCTGGCACGATTGGTAGAAAAGCACGTAGATTACAGCGTGTATGAGGTTAGAGCTGACGTTATACGGTCGGACTTTAGCAGTGTGGGTTGCGCAGATCCAGAGGAAGTAATTGCAGATACTACTGGGCACATTCCTCCAGGTAGACTGGCAGATGAGATCAATATCGCCAAAGAGGAATCAACGAAGGTGGCAATTAGTGAATTGATAGCAAAGCAAAACTCACTAGTTGACGAGTTACAGGAAAAGGTTTCGGTATTGGAGGCGAAGCTACAGACTAAGCCGCAGAACAAAGCGAAATTTACGAACATTCAGTTTTCACACTATACGTGTCAACCTTCAGTTGCCACGCTTTTAGTGCTAAATATATGTGCATTAATCTTTCATTTTCAGTTATTATAGTAGTTGTCCATGGGACTGGCGACCGTAATTTTCCCCAAATCTCAAATATCTAATTAACACCAATTAATTGTTAACGTAACGACCGCACATTTACTTTCTTTATTTATTTTACCCTTTTCTCAAAATTAATTTTCACCAATTTCATTTGCATTTTTCCTTTCATTTAGATGTAACCCTTTCCTCCCTCTTTACCGACAAATTAACTTCGGTGACGATTGCTTTTCCCAAATTTCCATTAGGTGCACGCGGTTTAATTTTTCACTGTCATTAAGGTCGATAAGTGAGGGGGAAGTTGCACCGTGATTACAAATGAAGTCGAATGTATGCACTGGGTAGCAGAGGCAGCTAGTTCATGGTGATTCAGTCAACTATGTAAATGAATTTACTGAACATGCTGCAAATTACTACAGGGAGCCTGTGTGTCAGAATTCTCAACCAGTGTGGCGCAACGGCGTTACGATAGAAAAATGACCCATAGAGAAGCGGGTTTGGTGGTCTGTTGGACTGATGATATGTTTGTATATCTATGGTGTGGGCTCGATTGCTACTTCTGTCAATGAGTTTAGATAGGGAGAGACAGATTCCTGGCCCGGCACTAAAGATTTCATTATGTATTATCAAGCTCAAGCATGAGAACACCTATCTGCTGGTGGATAGTAATTTTCATTTTTAATGTATTTTCATTCATTGTCAACGGTAACGATATGTGACGTTTTTGATTCCCAGTGAGACGCAGAACTATTTGCGAGATCACTGTTAAGTTCAAGATGTTATTCCGAGCTGGAGAAAAATTCGGTAGCTGACGTCTCTTTGTGTGTAGTCAACAACGATATGTGTGGAGCTCTGTTCCGTCAGCACTGAACTCTTCGTCATATTATTTCTAGTTCCAACATGTTCACATGTCGCTGCTGGTGTAACAAACCCATATTTAACGTTCGTTTTCTCTAGAATATAACAGCGATAGGTGCCGGGTTGGAGTCCTGGAAAGGAAAAAAATTAATGTTTCGTCTCGTCATTTCAGTTAAAACATCTAGCTACTGCCGAGAAAATCAGATATGTCACAGTTGATTGTGCGTCGATTTCTATCCGATTAGGTTCTGGGTTCGAATCCCTGTCCAACACAAAGCTTTACCTCACGGCAATTCAAGTAAGTTTCTTGTGAAGAAGCAATATTTAAGACCTCTCGTAGTTCGTTAACAGGGACAATAGATGCTGGGTAGGAATTCGCGTCCGCTAAAAATGTTTGCGTTATGCGATTTAAAGTTAATATTTGATAACTTATACTGTCTAAAATCGAGGTATATCACTCTTTGTATGCCTAATCAGGAATGACTGTTAGGTTCTGTCAGTCACGAAATCTTTGCTTAGTCTGCATGACCTTGGTTTGAATCCATATGCAGAACTAGACGGTTCGTCGTGTCATTTGAAGTACATACATATTCTCAACTAGCTGCTCATGAATAACTTAAATTTTTAATCTCATTTTGTGTTAAATAATAAGTACGGTATGTTACTTTGAAGAGGAAATCATGAATACGACGAACTTACTACGTGCAATACCAATCTGACGTAATAATGAGAGTGGTAACATTTCAGGTATGTCATTTATTGTAATAAATGTGAGCTTACAAGCCTTAAGGACAGTTTTATCTGTGAAAAGGTGTTCCCTGATATTTGTAGTATCGTTGTATTACTTTACGTCTTGAGTTATTGCGATACAGAGCAGTGTTTTCTAGTGGTGACTTGTTGGAACCATTTTCAATAGTCAAACGACTGTACCAAGGAGCGATTAGAGGACCTGGTAGACAGCTGCGTTATGTGGGTTGCATGCGAATCAGTCGAAATGCATTTCAGGTCGTTCGGATACTTTTGAGCATGACTGTACGTTACTAACTCTAAATGAAAATAAAAGGTGAAACAGTGGTCGTCAGTGATCGAAGTAACTGTGTCACCAACAGGAAAAGCTAGTGGACAGTGGGTGTATGTTGTACGTACATAGTCGGCCGGTGCGACCGTGCGGTTCTAAGGGCTACAGTCTGGAACCGCGCGACCGCTACGGTCGCAGATTCGAATCCTGCCTCGGGCATGGATGTGTGTGATGTCCTTAGATTAGTTAGGTTTAAGCAGTTCTAAGTTCTAGGGGACCGATGACCTTAGAGGTTAAGTCCCATAGTGCTCAGAGCCATTTGAACCATTTGTACATATATACCAGTACCGAAATGTTGCAGGATGGATTGCAATTGACGTTGCAAAAGGTCTTCGCTTCTTTCTGTGGGTAACACCAAATCATGTGAAATCGCTGATCACCTACACACACGCAGACACACACACACACACACACACACACACATACACACACACACACTCACACACACACGCATGTCCAGAATGTTAGGAAAATCAACACTTAATACGTACGTGACGATCGGTGTGGTGTCATGGCGCAACGTGATCTGCCTCAAGTGATGGTTTAAATTCAATTGTCGCACGCATTCTGATGCAAACTCCTGCATTAGTAACGTTCAATGAACAAATAAAAGGAGTTAAAAGTTCGACAAGGTCGAACGCAGGCACACTGTATGCTGTGCCAGTGATTAGTTGTGTCTAGGCTGGTCATAAACTAATAAAGACGATTTGAAAGCGTCAACGGGTTTCCGGTAAAGCAGTTTTGCTCAAGTTACAACTGTCATGGTTACGGCTGTCATGACCATCATCGGCAACACAATCATTACCAGTTCCTTCGAGATGAAACTTCGATTGAAACTGACATAAGTGAAAGAATTTACTATTTTATCTAAAGCATTTTTAAGAAAAGAAACTATCGTATAATTTGTGTTGCGTAATGAGTGATCATACAAACTGAATCGTTGCAAAACTTTTACTTATGTGACTGACGCAAGTCTCGAAAATTAAAAAATTTAGTGTACATTGAAAGTTAAATATGGTATAAACAATATTTTGTGAGTAGGTTTAACGAAGAGCACCGTAAAAGACTTGGTTTCAAGCCACAATTGAATATTTGTATGAAATAAATATCTGAAGGTCCCACTGCAGTTCTATTTCCCGAGTTTTCTTCTGCTATCTTTGTTCTGGTGGGGCAATAATCAGTTAACCGCATGAAGTTGATATGTTGATCCAGGCCTCAAGTGGAAGAATTAAAGATTTGTAATGAACACGCTTTTGGAAATCGTCTATCCTACAAAGTATTTGTGATCCAAAGACACCAATTTACTGAAAAGTAGATTTTGCCATGAAAATGTAATCATTTTCATACTTCAGTCGAGGGACAAAAGTTTTTCGTGAGTTATTTTACGTGGATCGTTGTAAAGGTTTACACGAATATCATTTTCTTTAGTGATAATAACTGTTTGAAACGCTACGCAAGCTTGAAGTATTGATAAAACTGGAAATATATCTGTCTCGCTACCTTCTCTTGTCATTTCGTTACCTGTTCTTAACTCTATTTGTAAAGACGCTTATAGTTAGAATAATAACAGTTACTAAATAAACATATACTGCATCGTATCCCTTCATTTTTTTCTGACACTAACGTTGTTTATGTATTTTTAACACCCTATTCTTTGGTGGCGTCGGCGAATTTGTTTCGTGATTAGAATTAGCCGTCTTGGACGTGATCGCCTTAACCGCCCTTTCCCTTACTGTATGCTTACCATGGATTCGGCTATGTATACTCCTTGTTCGTATGTTCAACTGTGTGTGAATTCCTAAGGGACCAAACTGCTGAGGTCATCGGTCCCTAGACTTATACATTACTTATACTAACTTATGCTAAGAACGACACCCACACCCATGCTCGAGGGAGGACCTCCGGCGGGAGTGGCCGCACAATCCGAGACATGGCGTCCCTAATCTCGCGGCCACTCGGTGCAGCCATGCACGCCTTACATAACTTCTTGTTTAGTAATAAGCATGTCTCTTTCGTCACTGGGCTCCGACCCAGAGAGAGAAACAACTGGCCCCTATTGCCTATTCTCCTGTACCTTTCTGGTGTCACACTATTTTGTCTTAAAGGTACTCAGCACTCTTCGTGTCACGATTTGTTTTTTATCTGCATACCTTACCTTTTCCTTCATCATCCTCAGATGTATACTGTTTCGAATTATTTATATTTTCTGTGGGGCCTGCCCTCCTATTTGTATAAGGAACAGTCAGATCAAAACGAGACGGATGGAAAAACTAAGTAAAGTCTTTATTATTTCAAAAGAAATCACCGTAACCGTTAATAAATGTATCCCACCGTAAAACAAGACGGACAATGTCTTCATGGAAAAATTGTTTACGATTGCTTACGGAACCATGATTGGCGTGCAATCCTTCGTCCGACTGCTAAGAAATGGAATGTCAGCTCAGATCATCACTCCTGAATCTCGCTGTTCATTGGGGCTCAGTTCGGAGGGGGATTCATCACCGAAGACAATTCTACTCCAGTCAATGAGACCCCACGCCGAAGATGTGTCTGTGGGATACAAATCAGACTGTCGCGCGCCGTTCGGTCCGAGAAACAGGAGTGATGGTCTGGGGTGTTGCTTATTTTCATAGCAAGACCCCTTTAGTTGTCATTCCGGCACTCTTACTGCACAGCGGTAGATCGACGATACTTTACGTCCCCTTTGTTGCCTTTCATGGCAAGCCATTGGGCTTACATCTCAGCAAGAATGTCCGCCCGCACACCGCGAGAGTTTTTGCTGCTTGTCAAACGCAACCTTGGCCAGCAAGGTCTACAGATCTCTTCCATATTGAGAACGTGTGGAGCAATATGTGCAGGCCCCTCCAACCAGCTCGCGATTTTGACGATCTAACGTGCCAATTGGACAGAATCTGGCGCGATATACCTCAGGACGACACCCAAAAACTCTATAAATCAGTGCCAAGCCAAATAACTGCTTGCATAAGGTCCAGAAGCCGACCACTGCGTTACTCACTAGCTTAATTTGTGGACATCGTTTACTGAAATAAACTACGCAATTTTCCCGCAATTGTAATCATATACAGCACATCTACTGATTCCCGTCCGATTCGGATAATTACTTCGTGGTGCTTCGGTTTTTTATCTTAGAATGTATTATCGCATCTTGTACTGAATTGAATTCCACAAATAGTCAAAAAGAAGTAAAAAACATAGCGCACCCAAAGAATAACCGATAAAATTAAATGTGTTGGACAAGTAACTCTCAAGCAGACAGAAAATATATTAAATGGTCTTGTTTCAACGTGCCAACTGCTTTGCCGCAGTGATAACACTGGTTCCCGTCAGATAACCTAAGTTAGGCGCAGTCGGACTGGGCTAGAACTTGGATGAGTGACCATCCGGTCTGCCAGGTGCTGTTGGCAAGCGGGGTGTACTCAGCCCTTGTGAAGCAAACTGAGGAGCTACTTGACTGAGAAGTAGTGGTTCCGGTCTCGTAAACTGACATACGGCCGGGAGAGGGGTGTGGTGCCCACATGCCCCTCCATATCGGCATCGAGTGACGCCTGTGGACTGAGGATGACACGGCGGCCGGTCTGTTCCGTTGGGCATTCATGGCCTGTTCGGGCGGGGTTCAGTTTAGTTTAGTTTTATTTCAACGTGAACAGTGCTGGCGAAGAGAAGAAACGAAGTCGGGCAAGAAAAATTGAGCTTGGAGGCAGGATATTGGAGCGCCTCGCAGTGACGCAAGAAGATGAATACATGTGGCTCCGGATTCCCCAAGTTTCATTTGGCTTCTCGTAAGGGGCGAAGGCAGTAATGGCTCTTCTATTGACACCGGTCTCCTATCTCACAACACACGAGTGTTAGTCTGCTCTCACCGTGGCATAGTGGAAGGGTAGACTGAAGGCAGCGTTGTTTCGTAAGCGCAGGCTACATTAATCTGCGGCCTGGTTAGACTGCGTGTGCGGGGGAGTGTCGGCTAGAGCTGCCTGCTGCGCTTAGCCTTCCCGGCCTGGCATAGTGCGGTGCAACGTAAAGAGGCAGCAGCCGAGTTACGACTGCGGGGGAGGCGCCCCCCTCCGCCCGCTGCGCGAGTCTGCTTTACGGCCAGAGCGGAAATTGCCGCCGCACTCAAACAGACTGCGATGAGTGCTGGCAGTGGGACACGTTCGCGAAGAGTCTCGTAAGACTCCTTCTCTCTAAGGCTCGGAAATTTTGGACGTACTTCCCCAGCGCAGAACTACGTGCGGTGGAAAAATTATGGAAACAGTCGAAGTACAGCACATTGTCATGGCTAACGTTGTGTCGCAAAACCATTGGCATTCAAAAGCAGCTTCTAGACGTCTAGGAATAGATAAAAACAGGTTTCAAAAGTATCTGGTGCCATTCTTCCTGCAAAATAGAGGCAACTTTAGGTAATGATGAAGGTTGATAGCGATCACATACGCTTCTCTCCGCAAGAGACCACAAAGGCTCAATAATATTGAGATCTGGTGACTGTGGCTGCCAAATAAAATACAACAATTGATCCTCGTGATCACAAAATCAGTGCTGTGCGATGCGGGTTGTGAGAATAGGGGTCCTGTCATCTTGGAACATCACCATTGGGGAACAAATATTGTGCCATGGAATGGACGTAATCAGCCAAAACGGTCACATAATCCCTGGCAGTAATGCGACCTTGAAAAGCAACCATGGGGTCCATTGAATCCAATCGATAGCTCCCCAAATCATCACCGTACTCCCTCCATGTTTCACACTTGGGACACAAAATCAGCCTTAACTTCGAAATAACGTGAAACTAGACTCATCCGCCCAAATGACTTTCTTCCATTGTTCAATGCATAGGTTTTATTGCTTTGGCCCCAGGTTGTCTTGTTTACAGGCATTTACACATCTGGTGTATGGTTCTGGAATTCCAGCTCTCCCCGTAATGTTCTGCAGTGACTATCGCAGCTGTCGTCCTCTTATTTCTCGTCACAGATCTCTTCAGTGACCGTCTTCCATAGCCGCTCAACAAACATTTTCGTCCGCGTTGAGACTTAGTGGTTAATGTTTTTCCGCTTCCCTGTATGCGGTATAAATCTTCCAGATGGCGCCTCTTGACACAACAAATACTTCGGCTGCCTTGGTTATGGAAGAACCCACCACAGGAGCACCAACAACTTACCCACGTTGGAATTCACTTAGCTTCGACATGATGCAGTCGCACCTACACAGAAAACTGTTCTGACAACGACTGACACTTACAACGTATTGGGGACAATACTCAGATGCCGTTTGTGGTAAAATACACTATGCCATCAAAAGTATCCGGACACCTGGATGAAAATGACTAACAAGTTCTTGGCTTCCTCTATCGGTAATACTGGAATTCAATATAGTGTTGGCCCACCCTTAGCGTTGATGACAGCTTTCACTCTCGCAGGCATACGTTCAATCAGGTGCTGGAAGTTTCTTGGGGAATGACAGCACATTCTTCACGGAGTGCTACACTGAGGAGAGGTATCGATATCGGTCGGTGAGGCCTGGCACGAAGACTGCGTTTCAAAACATTTCAAAGGTATTCTATAGGATTCAGGTCAGGACTCTGTGCAGGTCAGTCCATTACAGAGATGTTATTGTCGTGTAACCACTCCGCCCCAGACCGTGCATTATGAACAGGTGCTCGAAAGTGTTGAAAGATGCAATCGCCATCCCCGAATTCTCTTCAACAGTGGAAAGCAAGAAGGTGCTTAAAGCATCAATGCAGGCCTGTGCTGTGGTAGTGCCACGCAAAACAACAAGTGGTGCAAGCCCCCTCCATGAAAAACACGACCACACCATTACACCACCGCCTCCGGATTTCACTGTTGGAACTAGACATGCTGACAGATGATGTTCACCGGTCATTCGCCACACCCACACCATGCCGTCGGATCGCCACAATGTGTACCGTGATTCGTCACTCCATGCAACATTTCTCCACTGTTCAATCGTCCAATGTTTACGCTCCGTACACCAAGCGAGGCGTCGTTTGGCATTTACCAGCGTGATGTGTGGTTTATGAGCAGCCGCTCGACCATGAAATCCAAGCTTTCTCACCTCCCCCACTTGCAGTGGATGCTGTCCAGTTTGGAATTCCTGTGTGATGATCTGGATAGATGTCTGCCTATTACACATTACGACCCTCTTCAACTGTTGGCGGTCTCTGTCTGTCAACAGACGTGGTCGGCCTGTACGCTTTTGTGCTGTACGTGTCCCTTCACGTTTCCACTTCACTATCGCAAAAGGAAACAGTGGATCTGGGGGTGTTTAGGAGTGTGGAAATCTCGCGTACAGACGTATGACACAGGTGACACCCAATAACCTGACCACGTTCGAAGTCCGTGAGTACCGGGTGTTTAGGAGTGTGGAAATCTCGCGTACAGACGTATGACACAGGTGACACCCAATAACCTGACCACGTTCGAAGTCCGTGAGTACCGCGGAGCGGCCTATCCTGCTCTCTTATGATGTCTAATGACTACTGAGGTCGCTGATATGGAGTACATGGAAGTACGTGGCATAACAATGCGTCTAATATGAAAAACGTATGTTTTTGGGGCTGTCCGGATACTTTTGATCGCATAGTGTACAAAAGCGCAACCTGTGAGGATGACCAGCATTTGACAGTCTGGAACCGCGCGACCGCTACGGTCGCAGGTTCGCATCCTGCCTCGGGCATGGATGTGTGTGAAGTCCTTAGGTTAGTTAGGTTTAAGTAGTTCTAAGTTCTAGGGGACTGATGACCTCAGACGTTAATTCCCATAGTGCTCAGACCCATTTGAACCATTTCGAACCAGCATGTGTGTTTACGTTCAAGCATGCATTTCTTGCGGTGTTTCCACATTTTTGTCCAACCCCTGTACGTTAATCGGGAAATTTCCTGTTACTTTCACTTTAAGCATGTCCTGCAGTTAATTCTAGATGTTGTAAGTACATTATAAAGTTCTCTCAGTTTTTGATAGGCCTCTTCGTCTTAAAAGTTACGCAACACGGCTTCATTTATTAGCGGGTTATTTTTGTTTTACTCATCGTTCTTCCTAATGGGTTGATACTGTCAGGAATTTTCTTATAACCGTGTTACCTCACAGTACTACTACAACCTAAGTAAACGACAATCTATTTTGCATATTCTACTTTTTGTCCCTCCCATGTTCTCCTCCTATTGCTCCTTCCAACAAGTAAACTATTCGTGCACCGTGGTAGATATTACAAGAAAATGGTGTATTGGGATACATTTTCCCTATAAGCCACCTTGCTCTGAAAAAAAATGTCTTTTGTATATCCTGGATGACAAAGAGTGCAGTCAACAGTCCGTCAGTAATATCCGGTACAGAACACTGTTGGTCAGATTAGGGGAGACCGGGGACAAAAGTAACATTTTGCATATCGCATTTCCTTATTAGTTCCTTGTAAATGTATGAAACAAAACGGACTACTGTGTGTGTTCTGTGGAACTTTTGTAACACAATTGAATTTAGTTTCCCTAAAATAACATTTAATTTGTACTGGCCTCCGCAACTCATGGTTTAGTGGCTATCATTGCTACCTCTGGATAATGGGGTCCCGGATTCAATTCCCGGCCAGATTGGGGATTTTTTTCTGCCCGGGACCTGGGTGTCGTGTTGTCCTCGTCGTTTCACCGTCATTCATGAAAGTGGCTAGATTGGACTGTGTTAGGATTGGGACTTTGTGCGGGCGCTGATGACCACGCAGTTTAGTGTTCCACAAACCAAACATCATCATCATAATATGTATTCGTCAAATTAATTTTAAAGCATCAACGTATGTGTTACTTTTGTCACTGTTACTGGGGACGATAGTAACACTGGTAGGTTAAAAAAGTAACATGATAAGTAAAACTTCATTTTGTCAACTAATTTATAGACAAACAGAAGGGTACTGCATATCTTAAGCCCTCTTCAGATTCGCAGTTGTGACACACGTACATATCCTCCCCTGAGATAGAAGCAACATGAGACCAACACTTACATTCCCAACACTGAATCCACTTCTCTTTGGGACGACTGAGCCGGTAAGGTTCGAGACATACAGGGCAGTAGTTATCTTCATCTTCCAATGATGTTTCTTTAGGTTTTTTCTGCAGTTGCACTTTTGCCTTGCTACTTTTTAAATTTAGTTTCTGCTTCACTTTCTTCGTCTGCGAACGGGCTCTTAGCTCTTCCTCTAAAGCCAATTTCTCTGGAGTATCCGTCAAAATTCCAAACTTTCTCCTCTTTCTCCCTTTTCTTGTGTTTTGCATCGGACCTGCCTTTCGGAACGGACGAATAGCTTCAGATGAAAAGGCTAGCTCACAGCTCGAGATGGTCCGCTGAAAATCGCTAATGGCTCTGCCAAGAACATAGTTTGCTTTTCTAGATCAGAAGCGTGTGGCGCTGGGCGATCAGTGACAGCAGATGGGCCAAAATCAGTTTCACTGTACACCCTTCTGTTGAATGGCATTATTTCTGTGCACTGAAAGCCCGCTGCAATGTTTTTGGGAGTGCCTCCTTTGCAACTGAAGGGGTATCGTAAATTGACATGGTATTTCCTTTATGATTCCTGATCCAGCTCTCGGCAAAAGCATTGACCATGTTTTTAAATGTACCAGAAACTGAACGGTCTAGAGGCTGCATCCTGTTCGTACACTGTGTTGGGAATGACAACATAACAATCCCCTTGTTGTTGCAAAAATTCAAGCTTCAGGTAGATATATGAGATTCGTGATTGTTAAGAAGCAGCAAACATTTGAACTCAGGAACTGGTTTAGCAAATTTTGCAGTGTTGCAAGAGCACTAAGAAATGTTCTTCCTGAATCCAACTACTCGCATTACCTGCTCTAATGCAACCAGTAGGACAATCTCGAACAAAATGATCATACCTTAAGCGAGGAAATACTAAGAAAGGGGGAGTACTGCCTCCCTGAGCATCGATAGCAATAGCAGCTGTGACAAGGGTGCCCCTTTCGGCCAAGTGATGGTTCCTACCTGCTTTATTCCCCGTTTAGCGATAATTCTGTTGCTTGGCTTCTGAACTGTGGTGATACCTGTCTCGTCCATATTCCAGATGTCCATGGGCTCGAACTTGTATCTCTCCATAACCGTAGCCTGGTTGTCGAAAAAGGCATTCACATTTCTTGGTATAAAACTCATTTCTCGAGCGAGACTTGCGGCTTGAGACAACCGAATAGACAACTGTGGATTCCTCTTCATGAATGATGAAAATCAGTCGGGGCCAGCAGTTTGGTTCTCTACCCAGGTCGATGGAACTAATATATTTTTTTATTATTGCCAGTTTTTGAGCTAATTTACGGATATTGTAACGCCGGAAATGCATATCCTCCTATTCCCATCTATTGTACTGTAATTTTTTCCTTGTTTTGTTACCTGAAGATATGACATTTCTGTGTCTTTATATATTGTAACTGTTTTACAATTTGTATATATATATATATATATATGCATTTATGTCGATGTATAATTGGTTTGTTATGTAAATATTATTTGTATCTTTACGCTGGGTCTTGCCTAGGCAAAACTATGCTATCGAACGATTACATCGATAGGTCGTGTGGAGAACCAAAGTGTTTAGGAACTTTGTTATTGTTGGCTGGAGTAGGGCAGTGGAGCAGGTGTGTTGTGTGACGCTCCCGCGAGTTTCCGCGCCTTCGGGGTTTGGCAGGATGTAATTTCGCTCGACTTGCTATGAGAGTTTCTGGCACGGTGTCGCGGACGGAAAGCATTAGGTGGCGCACATCAAGAGCCCGTTTCGCCTGGTGACGTGTCGAGAAGAAGGCGCGCCAACATCCAGCTACCGCGACAGCGACGGCCGACAATAAGTGTTTGTCGCCACCTCCTCGATCGACGACTTCAAACCTTCAATCAACCAACAAGGAAGACTGAAAGCACGTAAAGTTTTAGAGCTGTATGGCAGACCTCAGCTTTTCAAACTGTTCCATTTGCATCACAAAAGTACAGCAACTTAGCATGAACCTTTGTTGCTCATTGTCCCAATTGCATTACCAAGCAGGGTCCATTCCTTTTCCGGAATGAACCCGAGTGCTGTTGAAATTCAAACGCCAGCATTAAAGTAATATTATTCCATTTCACTGCTTTAATTTCAAAGTTCAGTTAAAGTACCATAAGCAAACAGAATTATATTTAGATTACACAAGCATAAATTAAGAGTGCGAGTTTTGTTACCATATTTTAGCTTACCTGCGACTGCAGCTCAGCTTGGTACGTACTAAATTTTACTACTGTTAATTGTTCAAAATCATTTAATTCAATTTCAAAGTTAGATCTCTTTCTTATTAGTTGCTTAGATTCAAGTAGCTTTTGCGATGATTGTTGAGGTAGCCCAAGACTAACCTTATTTTATTTAATTTCGTAATGCTTCAGAAGCAAAGTTCACCTTTAATTTCAGTCACTAAATTAACTTTCGATTTTATGGTTTTATTAATTCTTTTGCTAAATTAAGTCAGAATGTATCGAAATTTGTTACTTCTGACAAACATTCAGCTTTCACACAACACGTGTCAACCTTCAGTTCCCACGCTTTTAGTGCTAATTATATGTGCACTAACCTTTCTTTTTCGGTTATTATAGTAGTTGTCCATAGGACTGGCAACCGTAATTTTCCCCAAATCTCAAATATCTAATTAACACCAGTTACTTGTTAACGTAACGACCGCACATTTACTTTCTTTATTAACTTTTTCAAAATTAATTTCCACCAATTTCATTTACATTTTTCCTTTCATTTAGATCTAACCCTTCCTCCCTCTTTACCGACAGATTAACTTCGGTGACGACTGCTTTTCCCAAATTTCCATTAGGTACACGCGGTTTAATTTTTCACTGTCAATAAGGTCGATAAGTGAGGGATTAATCACATATTCAGCTATTATTGTTCCTTATTTATCAGAGAACCCTCGTTTTACGCTCCTATATCCGAAGTGAGGCACCTCTGTGCTGCCATCACCCACACACTTCTCTTTCGTTTTTACGTACCAGTGCAAAGTTACATGACACACATTGCGTTTTTTCGCTGCTGCTCTAACGCTTATGTTTTAATTTTTAACATAATCTGCCGTAATTTGATACAAAGAAGTAGCAGTCAGTCTTCTTGTAGTCGTCCTAACTCGTGTTGCTGCCATAATTTCCTGTAATAAAATAACTAACTAAATAATAGATTTGTTGAGCAAAATATTGTAGCAATGTCTCCTAACAGTGTTACACGTAATGTACTGATGCTAATGGGGTAAACCACGCTTTTCTATTAAATTCGTATTTTTGGCACAATCTGTACCAATAATAACATTGATAACAGTGGCATAAAACTTAGAGTAGCAGATTTACGCTTATAGAGTTCCGTTGGCCTTATCTGAAAACTAAGAGAATTGGGAAAAGTTACTTGAGACACTGAAAACACGTTTTATTGCATTACACTCAACAGTTCCTCTCCAATAACGGCCAGCGACTGATAGGCATTTCGGCACCTTCGAACACATGCATTGTTGGAATTACGTTATTTTCGGAGCTACATACGAAGATGGAGGGGTAATGTTACATTCGTCCCCTGTTACTTTTGTCCCCAGTTTCCTCTACTCAAAAAAGAAGGAAAAAAACGCATCTCAAAGGAGTTATGCAAATTGGTCGCTTATTGATATTCATACAGGTATCGATACAAACTACAAAATAGTAAACTTTGGCGCCCGATTGATGAATGTGTGATGCTGCAGCCCAATTTATCAGCGCAGCTAGCAAGGATAGTAAACAGCTGACATGCTGTTACCGCGACATTAAAGTCTTTCCGAATTTCATTTCGTGTAATCTGTTGGACAGTAACCATGTAAGTAGGCTGTTTAGGTTTTTATGTTGGTAACGCCACGTAGTGCTCTGTGTGAAAATTGCTGACTGTGCTGTGTGCAGTCTGTGGTTGGTTGGACTCATTGTTGGAACATTCGCTTGTGTAGTGTTGGGCTGTTGGATGTGAACAGCGCGTAACGTTGTGCAGTTGGAGGTGAGCCGCCAGCAGTGGTGGATGTGGAGAGAGAGATGCCAGAGTTTTGAGAAGATACCATAAGCGGACGATCTGGACGTGTGTCCTCCAGAAAAAGGAAATTTGTAAAGATGGATGTCATGAATTGATAGATAAATACATATGATGAATTTTGAACATTATTAAGGTAAATACATTGTTTGTTCTCTATCAAAATCTTTCATTTGCTAACTATTCATATCAGTAGTTAGTGCCTTCAGTAGTCAGAATCTTTTATTTAGCTGGCAGTATTGGCGCTCGCTGTATTGCAGTAGTTCGAGTAACCAAGACTTGTGAGGTAAGTGATTCATGAAAGGTATAGGTTATTGTTAGCCAGCGCCATTCTTTTGTGGGGATTATTGAAAGTCAGATTGCGTTGCGCTAAAAATATTGTGTGTCAATTTACTGGTGATCAGAATAAGTAAAGGGAGAAATGTCTAAGTACGTTCAGTTTTGCTCAGCTGTTTGAAAATCAAATAACGTACAAGTATACCAGCTCAGTCATTTTTTATTTTTCAAAGGGGACGTTTTAACCTTGCCTCCAAGATAGGTGCGTGAACAATATATGCAGATGTCAATATCTGAGAGAGGACGGATAGCAGGGCTGAAAGAAGCCGGTTGGAGAAATCGGCGAATGGCTGGACATCTGGATAAGAGCGATGGTGATATCACAACTGTCAGCACCTGCCTCCCTTGGAAGTAAAATTACGTTCATGTCAAAACCTGAGGGTAAATCGATTGTTCATATGTCTAGCATGCCTGATGGAATAGTCTTGTCTGACTCTCTCAAGGATCTCAATAATTCTGTAGGAATGTTGTCTACTCCAGGGCTCCTGTTTCGACTTAGGTTTCTGAGTGCGCATTCAAATTCTCCTCACAGTATGATAACTCCCATTAATCTTCTTCTGCAACATCCCCTCCTTCCGTAATATTGGCGTAAAGTTTGTTTCTCTCGTACATATCCTCTAAATATTCATTTCACCTTTCAGCCTTCTGTTTTCTGTCTAGTGCAGGCTTGCTATCTGATCTCTTAATATTCATACAGGTTCTTTTTTCCTCGAAAGGTGTCTTTAATCTGACTATAGTCCACATCTACCCCTCCTCTACTCATAAAGGCCTCTGCTTTTACGACCTTGCATTTGTCCTATACCCACTCCTATTCAATCCTCTTGTACTTTCTGTTTCTCTCATGTTTGGACTTCTGTAATCACTTTCACCTGGCGTATTCGCTGCAGTTTTCTATTTTCTACGTTCATCAGTTAAATCCAATACCAAGTGTATCATCTATGGACTTTTGCCTGTTTTATCTATCTGAAAACTAGTGATTAGTCTTCTGTTGTTTATTTTTCCGTATTGTATTTAGTCTAGTCTTCCATTGCACTCCTTTATCCCGTTTCAGTCTGATGCTGCCTTTGAAACTCTCAAGAATCTCTAACCTTTTTCCGTCTATCCAGGTCGCACCTACTCAGTTTTCTTGCTTTATGCTACTTCTTCCATTTTAATATGTAGTTAATAACCAATAAATGGTGATCAAAGCCTACATCTTTCCCTGGAGCTGATTCACAGTTTAATATCTACTTTCGAAATACATATAATATGTCCGTCTGTGCAAGATCTGAACCAGGCGACTTCTCTTTTCATTCGTTTTTTCCATTCGATTTTGTCCTAATATTTTTTCCTTCCCTTCTTTTCCCTATTATCGAATTACACTCCCCCCATTACAATTAAATTTCCGTCTGTCTTAAGTATTCCAATATCTTTTTTATATCATCACACATTCTTTCAATCTCTTCATTTATGTTGGCGTATAAACTTTTTGAGCGGATGTGGCAAGGGTAGGCTTCATGTCCTTCTTGGCCACTATAATGTCCACACTAAGCTATTCATAGTAGTTTACCCGCAATCCATTTCTTTTATTTATTAGTGTACCTACTTTCGCATTACTAGAAGTCCCGTCCTGTCTTTCCTCTCGTCGCACTTCACTAATTCCCACTATGTCTAACTTAAACCATACGCGTTTTCCTTTTTAAATTCTTTGACCTACCTACCCGACTAAGGGATTTAACATTTCACGCTACGACCCGTAGAACGCAAGTTTTCTTTTTCTTGATGACATATCTTCGACATCTTCATGTCGTCCAATGTTTGGCGTTGACACTCTTTTAATTTCTGCTGTTGTTGTCAATAAATTCAAAGACGTTGTATAACACATCCGTCTGGAATATACCCATAGGTAGAACTTTGATCTTACATAAGGAATTAATAAAAAAAAAAAATAGTTCAAACATCTGAGATCATCAGTCCCCTAGAACGTAGAACTACTTAAACCTGACTAACCTAAGTACACACACACATCCATGCCAGAGGCAGGATTCGAACCTGCGACCGTAGCAGTCGCGCGGTTTCGGACCGAAGCGCCTAGAACCGCTCGGCCACCACGGCCGGCTAAGGAATTCCTATGGCTTACCTAAAGATGTTGCTGTTGTTGTGGTCTTCAGTCCTGAGACTGATTTGGTGCAGCTCTCCATGCTACTCTATCCTGCGCAAGCTTCTTCATCTCCCAGTACCTACTGCAACCTACATCCTTCTGAATCTGCTTAGTGTATTCATCTCTTGGTCTCCCTCTACGATTTTTACCCTCCACGCTGCCCTCCAATGCTAAATTTGTGATCCCTTGATGCCTCAAAACATGCCCTACCAACCGATCCCTTCTTCTAGTCAAGTTGTGCCACAAACTTCTCTTCTCCCCAATCCTATTCAATACCTCCTCATTAGTTATATGATCTACCCACCTTATCTTGAGCATTCTTCTGTAGCACCACATTTCGAAAGCTTCTATTCTCTTCTTGTCCAAACTAGTTATCGTCCATGTTTCACTTCCATACATGGCTACACTCCATACAAATACTTTCAGAAACGTCTTCCTGACACTTAAATCTATACTCGATGTTAACAAATTTCTCTTCTTCAGAAACGATTTCCTTGCCATTGCCAGTCTACATTTTATATCCTCTCTACTTCGACCATCATCAGTTATTTTACTCCCTAAATAACAAAACTCCTTTACTACTTTACGTGTCTCATTTCCTAATCTAATTCCCTCAGCATCACCCGATTTAATTTGACTTCATTCCATTATCCTCGTTTTGCTTTTGTTGATATTCATCTTATATCCTCCTTTCAAGACACTGTCCAATCCGTTCAACTGCTCTTCCAAGTCCTAAAGATATCTTTCAAAATTTAAAACTAATGCTTGGAGTATTTTTAGTAATCTAAAAAAATCACTAATTCACTAACAGTTTCTCATTGAGATCTGTTGTCTATACAGTGGTCAATGAGAAAGGTCAACAATCTGATTCACAAACATTGTTTAGGCCGGCCGCGGTGGTCTCGCGGTTCTAGGCGCTCAGTCCGGAACCGCGCGACTGCTACGGTCGCAGGTTCGAATCCTGCCTTGGGCATGGATGTGTGTGATGTCCTTAGGTTAGTTAGGTTTAAGTAGTTCTAAGTTCTAGGGGACTGATGACCTTAGAAGTTAAGTCCCATAGTGCTCAGAGTCATTTGAACCATTTGAAACATTGTTTACATGCTCCTTTTACAATGGAATGATCCCAATATCAATTTTTCTTCCGCAAAATAAATTGACTATTAATGGGAACAACCGAATAAAAACAATCGCTTAAGTCGGTTGTTTGAAAACAATAGACTCATTCGGTGGTAGTTTTACGTCTCGGTTGAATTATTCACTCATCCTTTTGAGTGAAACTTGTCTGAGGGAGCAACCGAATGAAAAAAGTCAGCTGATACCGGCGCATTCGGTTCAATGCGACAACATTCGATCGTGTTGGCATTGTTTTATCATTACTGTTGACTCCATTCTGTTATCACCTGTCGTCACTGTTACTGTTGTTGCAATATCTGATTTTTATTTGGTGCTAATAAGTAATTTTCAGTTCAGTTTCTCGTCCATGTTCATGATTAGGCGTTTACTTAAATGTGAACCTGAATCAAAATACCGAAGCGCTCAGTGGCGTGGGAGTGAAAGAAATTATATGGCTATATAAAAAGCGTTCCTCAAGGTAAATTCATTGCGATGTACAGTATGTGCAGGGATGATTCGCATTCTGGAACTATATTAACTAAAGAAACTCAAAGAAAAGTAACGAATGATGGCAAATATTTTTCGCGAAGAAAATGACTCCGATAAGTGACAGTAATGCTTAAAAAACAAGTGATTTAATCACCAAACAGTTAAAAGAATTGTAGTCTATAATATATGCTCTCTGTTTGCTACATCAGCATTTACCGAAAGAGACGTATTGGTGATGGCTATAAATTAACAGAAAGAGAGAGAAGGAGTATCACAAATTGAAACAAGTAAGTAATTGCACATTAAATTATTGAAAAGTAAACGTATAACGTAGAACCTATTAATTACTATTAAAAGCTAACCAAAAATCCAAACTTAATGCCAGAAGGACTAAAAATTCGTATTTAATGTAATAAATACGTAAATTTTATGTACTTCCTTATCAGTTCTCCTTGAAATACGTTAGTCTCTTTAAACATAAATAGCAACCCTAGTCATGCGTGATGTATAAGCGGAAAAACAATAAGTATTTAATTGAAATCACTCAAACCCAGAGACAACGTGAGTGAAAATATTCACAAGGCTGACACAACCGTCGTAAATTTGTCAAACCCGGTGGGTGAGTGAAAAACATTCATGTAGATCACGTGACCTAAGAGACCAGTTTCATTCGGAATTGATTCATTCGGTTGACAGACAGTTTCATTCGGTTGCTAAAAGCAGTCGGTTGTCCCATCACTACTCTTGACAACAGGCAAGAAATGTCTGAGGTTCTTTGATGTTATCTGGTGATATTTTTGAATTCTGAATAAGGAACATTCGTGTTACCCAGACACATTTATCTAAGCGTCAGACTTTCAGAATTAAGAAACTAAAAAGGAATTGTGTTTACTAAAAGTAAACATTTACGGCATTACCTAGCATTGAGATGACATTATCTAGCTTTAAGACCAAGAGATTCAGATTATTCGCGAGCACAGAACGATGGCTTGTGTTGTCTCTGCATCTTAGACACTAGAACTTCGCCCAGCAGGGACAACATGCGTCACTCCAGAGGCAATAGCATACACTGCGCTGTTTTACTACTCAGGCTTAATCGACGGCTTAATGGCTCCCCAAATTCCTCGGAAATCACTTTGTATTTGGGTGAAGGAAACCTAATTTTTACCATTCTTATTTGTCACTCCTAATTTACTAGAAGCGTCACGACCGCAGTCTTCAGTCTTTACTTTTTATGTGGATGTATATTATTATTCATTTTGAGAAAGGTCTTCATTTTACTCTTCCTATGATTGGCATCGGAGACGGTCTCTTAGAAGCAGTGCTGTCACATTGACATCTAATAATAATGAGCAATTACATGTAAAGAATGGCATCACAAAACCATCAAAAACTGCCGTGAGGAGTACTTATCCACGGACAAACTGTATACCAATGAAAAGTGGAAGTTTCAAACTTTTTGGCGGGCGTGCGGTGATGACTTCAGAAGCGCTCGGTAGAGTTCGCACGGCAATATGGCCGTCATTTAGTTTCACTGTCAGTTATGAGATGACACCTATGGAGTATAAGATTTTCTGCGTTCTTGAGTTCGCGAAAAGTGAGTCGCAAATTGCACTGCAGCGGGAATTTCATACCAAATTCGGTATTCAACCATCAACTCGCAAAAGCATTAGCCTCTGGTTTAAGCAATTTAAACAAACTGGGAGTCTGTACGGAGGAAAAAGCACAGGCTGACCGCTTGTGTCAGAGGACGATATCCGACGGATTCAAGAAAGTTTTGTGTGCAGTGCAAGGAAGTCTACCAATAGAGCCAGTCGAGAACTTGGGATTCCCCAACCAACTGTATGGAAAGTTCTGATACGGCGTTTCCTATACAAGCCCTACCGAGTACAACTTGTGAAGGCTCTCAACCCCAATGACAAAGAGAAGCGTCTCACATTTTGTGGTTATGTGTTAGCAAAGTTGGAGAATGACGCATTTCTAAGGCGTGTAATTTTTAGCGATGAAGCGATGTTCCACCTTAGTGGAGAAATCAACAGACACAATGTTCGCATATGGGGTTTGGAAAATCCACTGCAACACGAAAGAGACTCATCGAAGATCAACGTGCTCTGTGCCGTATCCCGTACAAAGGTTTATAGACCATTTTTCTTTGCGGAAAGAACTGTAACGGGAATCACGTACCTGGACATGTTGGAACAATGGCTGTTCCCTCAAGTTATGGAAGATTACGAGGACATCATTTCCCAACAGGATGGAGGCGCCCCTTTCACACCGTGATATACGAGGCTTTCTGAATGCCTTCATTACTCAGCGTTGGATCGGTCACAGAGTGCTTGAGGACCTGGCTCTGCACTTCTGGCCACCGAGATCTCCTGATCTCACACCCTGCGACTATTTCGTATGGAGTTATGTGAAGGAAGCTGTTTACGTCCCGCCTCTACCAACCGCTCTGAACAATCTGCGGGACCGGATCACTGCTGCCATTCACTCAGTAACTGCAGATTCGCTTTCGAGTGTGTGGGACGAGTTTGGCTACCGCGTCGGTGTTTGCCGTGCACCCAACGGTGGCCACATTGAATATTTATAAGATATATCACATTTACAATTATTAAAAGCTAATTAATTACAAATTATCAAATTTATTAAATTGACATCAAACATTATGAAAAAAAACTTAGGAACTTCCTCTTTTCGTTGGTATAAAGCGTGTTCATTTTGGATTTGTACTTGAATAAATACGAAGTTTTGAAAATTGGTCCATTATTTAGAATAAGCCTGTAGAATGTATCATACAACTGTCTGATCGTCACATACAATTTGTAGCAACCACTTCCCGTCCAGCACTGCCTAGATGCTCGCACCCACAGCTACAGGCACTCTCCAGCTGACTGCTAGAATCCAACTGTCACTTCCTCGTTTCGAAAAAACTAGCACACCCATGCAAAGTGACCACGCTCGCGCTGTTCATTAGTTGAGCCAAACTCGCTCGAAAGACCACAGGCAAAAACCAAAGTGAAGTAGCAGTAGCAGGGAAAATGCGGAAATCGATCAATGTGCTACCGATGCAAAAGCAGAATTACCTGCCAGTAATACAGAAATCGACATGTAAATAAATGGAACACGTGACAGATGGGTGATTAAAGCAGACACTTTATTAAAATTACCAGTTTTAGTCAGACTACAGACCATCGTTAGGTATATGAAATTATTTTTTTTAGTACCTGATGTCGTCGCATTGCGTTCAGCGATGGATCTCAGATCTGCCCTACCGCAGATAACCATTGTGGGCGAGTTTGGTGGCGTCCTTGGGAGAGGTCCCATTCTTCCATTGTTTTGGAGAGGTACGGCAGCTTATTCATGGCTTGCTCTTGGCGCCTTGTGTAGTCATTTGGTATGGCTTTAGGTCACAGTTGGTAGTGATAAACCCTAGCAAAACCAACTCTGAGGGGAGGAGTACTTTATCACCACCACAAGAAATTTTAAAAATTGAAATTTCGTTAATTGTCTTTGATTTTCATTCACAGTGCACTTTTTAAGGATATACAGGGTGGTCAGAAAATGTGTGAAATGCTTGTAGGGATGTTACAGGGCAGGCTGTACTGAGGCATAAATGTTAAGAAAGAAATTCGATACGTTGCTCCGTTTCCGAGTTATTTAGCATAGAATGTAGCCAATCGGGGCGTCGCGCGCTCGCATTCAAGCGGCCTGCCAGGGGCGGTGTTGCCCAACGAGTGCTTTGTCTCGTTAGCTGAAACTTGAATTTACGCGCGCGACGATGTGATTGGCTAACTTCAATGCTAAATAACTCGGAAACGGCGCAACGTATCTATTTTTTTTCCGTAACATTCATATCTCAGTACAACCCGCTCTGCAACATCCTTACAAGCGCTTCAGACATTTTCTGACCACACTGTATAGATGTGCAAGAAGGATCCTGATCCTGAAAATATGAAAATGACGTTTCTTGTGAAAAGTCACATTCACTAATGAAATTAAAATTTTTGGGTTAAATTTTACTGAGAAATTTAAAACAATTCCTAAATATTACATAATAAATCATTAAAAACCATATTTTTTTAAAATTTTGAAATACAAATTGCATGACTTTGTTACAAGGTTTCAAAAGTGGGCATAAAGAACATCCTCCCCCCTCCTTTCTGCTCGTGATATTGCGAGAGTCACGGGAACTACGATTGCATAATGGAACACCAAGAATACCTTCTACATTTACATCTATGTACACACTTCGAAAACCACCATACCGTTCACAGCGGAGGATACCTTGTACCAATACTAGTCATTTCCTTTGCCGTTCCACTTGCAAATAGAGGAAAGGAAAAAGACTAAAAGCCTCCGTTCGAGTCCTCATTTCTTGCATCTTATTGCGTAACGCACTTTGGCGGGAAGAGAATCGTTCTGCAGTCATCCTCAGGTGTCGGTTCCTCTGCTTCAGCACAGTAGTGCCTTGCGAAAAGAGGATCATCTTGCCCCCAGGGATTCTCGCGTCCTCATGTGTTACCTCTGGTGCAACAGTAGCGTGGTGTGATCATTGAACACGACGATAATCGTCCACACGCAGGACGTATCCCTATGAAGTGTGATCGTGATGTTGAGATACTCCCGGCGTCAGGAAGATCTCCAGATTTGTCTCCAATAGAACATGTGCTGGACTTATTCGGACGTCAACTCCGTCCCAGTGCCAATATCTAGGATATCAAGGCCCAGTTATAATAGCTGTGGGTTTTAGGCCAGCGTGCCTCAGGAGAGAGTGAAACGGCCTTATGATAGCCTTCCCAACCGAATCAATGTTCACATCTAGGCCAGAGGATCTCCAACATCATGCTGATAAGTGGGTTCATATTAGACTAGGATATTGACTACTGCTTCCCAATATATTCTTTCTTTAATGAAATTTGTAATTGAAATTTGTCTGTTTCCAAAGTAATAGCTCAGTTCAGGGACTCAGTGTTAGAAACAAGGACGATTTTCTTAAAGTCATTTAAGGTGTACATTAATCAGAAACACATTTTCAACAACTTGCCAGGAGCGTTAAAAAGTTTAAAAAAGTTCAGTTTATGAGGAGCCGAAGGGATTTGTTGGTGACAAACTTCTCCTAATCCATTTCTCAGTAGAATCGACTGACAAATAAAATAAAGCGAATGTTAGTACAAACTGACTTCTGTACAAATTCAGTGCAGTAGTGCGATTATTGTAAATCAGTAATGCAAAATGATTTTTCTATTTGATGATGCATGGCTACAACTAGTCTAAGAATTAACATATGCACCGGAGTGTATTGAACATTTGCCTGTTTTGTGGCAACTTATTTATTGCCTTTTAAATGAAAATATCTTTAAGATTTTTTCCCTCCTTCCACATGCGTGACAACCATTTCACTTGGAATCTGTGGAAGGTACACTGGTATATTTGTTTTTATTCGTAAGCATGTACTGTGTATTATTGTTCTTTTGCCATGTAATACGTTCTGGAGGATGTCTGCACCACGAATCTATGGGAACGAAAACCTGATCTAATCTAGTCCATGACAACCTTCTCAACTGAATCAGCACATGCATCCAGTTTAGAGGGTGTACAAAGACATACTCGTAAGTGGTTTCACACTACTAAGTCTAGATCACGGGGTCATGGGTTCGATTCCCGGTCGGGTTGGGGATTTTCTCTGCCCGGCGACTGAGTGTTTGTGTTGTCCTCATCATTTCGTCATCATCATCATCATCATCATCATCATCATTCGTGCAAGTGTCTAGATTGGACTGTGGAAAAAAAATGGGACTGTGTAAAGTATGGGACTTTGTACGGGCGCTGATGACCGCACAGTTGAGCGCCCCCACAAACCAAACATCATCATCATCATACTAATAAGTCCTTTGTAGATATTATTCGATGTTGGAATCTATGAGCTAATATCACATATCCTCGCAGCCCGTTAAGTTTCATTTCTTTTCCTCTTCTCTTTGTTAGTGTTTCTCTTTTTTTGTCAGGCTGTGTGGGCTATAAGGTGAGAAACACATTAAGACAGTTTGCCGACAGAATGGCTGTTCAAAAAAACAATATGCATTGCAGGAAAAACACGTCCAGCCGAGGGAAAAAAGTGAAGAAACAGAAGCAGCCAACGTCACAGCTTTCTTACCGTGATTTAGCGGCATTTCCTAAGTATCGGAGGAGTTCTCAGCTGAAACAACATTAGATTTGGCGTTCGTTTCTTCAAGACGATATCACTCTCGGGAAATAAGATGTACACAAGATTCCTTGTGGGTATGAAGTAAATATTGGCTAGACCGATATGATGAACAATTCTGGGCCAACCGGATATATCTGAAACAGCAGAGAATTGCCTTAGTACATGACACCACATAATGCACGAAAAGACAAAGATTATATCCTCAGTTTCATCTTTCGAGTGCTGTGTGACAAAGGAGATAACCTAATAAGTAAGGACTCAGGATAAATCTTGTCTTCAAGAATAAATAGGGACACAGAGTGTCTTGACTACAAGTCTAGATGCATGACAGCTATCGTAGGAAGTCACTGGCTGGCGGAGAACGTCAACTAGGTATCAGTGAGTGTCCACGAACTAAAAGGTGATTATATTTCAGTCTAACGAAGTATTCCAGCCGAACGACTGGACCTTTTTCAAATTCTTCTGCTCTATCAAATTCTATTTGTGACATACTGTGCATTTCAACTAATACTTCTGGGCTCATAAACCGAAGTCAGTATACAGGGTGTGAACAATAGTTGTTTGCATCGTACCACAGTAGTGTAGGGGAAGTCGAGACGAACAGTTTGATACGGGACACTTGAGGTCCATCAAGTCGGGAAATTACCACAAACTAGTCAACAATCACCATCTAAGCTGCAACTAATGAGCGGTGCTAGAGATTTTCAATATTCTCTCCATCTCTGCGAGCAAATTATTATTCCCAGAGAAAAGAATAGGTTATTTTTGTAGGAAAATTAATAAAGTTTAATTTTGTACTAGGATGCGTTTTCGCTAGTGGCCATGGTTTTCCAGTTATTCAAGAAATAAAGAGCCCCACCCCTCTTCACCCACTCCCCTGCACAGTTATGATTTTTAGTTGTTCAGGGAACTCCCAACATACAAAAATTTGCGCCAACAGAAATTATTTCACCTATTCAACCTGCTTTGGTCTTCATTGACTGGGGTATTACGTCACCCGCTTAGTTGGCTATTTCGTTAAAATTATTAATTTAAAATTTTCCGTGAGGGCATTGAAAGAAAAAAGATTTTTGTAAACGTTTTGCATAAACTAATTACATTTTCAATGCATAAACTAATTACATTTACATTTACAAGCACAGTAGTTTCGTATTAACGTGGGCAGACAAACAAATCGATTTAGGTGTTAGTTTTATCGTTACAAAACCAAGAAAATTGTGAGGTAGAATTTACATTAACGTCAGTTTTACAATTTGTAAATGCACAATTAAGCCGGTGACCTGATAGCAGAGTAAATGGAGACAAAATGTCGAATATGGGAAACTGTGCAGTCGCAAATTGTTTTACGATGATAGAAGGGAGTGTCCTGAACAACATACTAAAACCCTAATCGTTGGGTGGGTGAATGTCGGGGCTGGGGTTAGTTTGAAGGCCACTTCTGTACACTTTTCTTGAATTGATGTAGCGAAAACGTAACTCGCTACAAGATCAAAACTACTACTTTTTCCCAGACAAAAGAGCTATTCATTTTTTCTGTGATAGGAGTAGCTTGTGCGCAGAGATAGAGAGAATATTGAAAATCTCGCGCACCACGAACGGGCTGTAGTTTAGGTAGTGTTTGTAAGCCAGTTTGCGGTAGTTTTTCGGCTTGTTGGGCCACAAAAGTCCCGTATCAAATTGATCGTCTCGACTTCCTTATACCACGGTGGTAAGCTGTGAACTGTTGTCGTTTAAACGTAGTATAAAACTACTCCCTGACTTTCGGATATATAATGCCCCCCGCCCTCCCCCCCCCCCCCTCCTAATGCCCTTGATTTCAGTTGCCGCTTTACTTCCGAAGATGTCTCCTGTAGTCGGAGACGAAACATCAAAGAACAGTTTCGATACATCGACCACGGCGTGTCTGCCCGGAGGTTTTAAGTGAAGTAGACGCCGGCGGTGAAAGCCTACATTGTATGATTATACTGTGCATTTATCAGTCTCCATAGTGGACGACCATGCTCATACGCGAATCTTATCAAGATCTCACACAGATTTATGTAACGGAGTCTGAATAATTCGGACTCTCTTGGCTGCTATTCAGTTTTGCGACAGTTCTGCATGTGTTTCTTATCTACTACTGCGATCTGACCTTCTGACATGCCTTCGCAACTGGATGTGGGATATGCAACATAATTCTGCAGCCAGGTACTCATTGGTCAAGCACAGCAACCTGCAATCCTGTGTTCTTCTGTCAGTGAGTGACTGGGTTAGCTACAAGGTGTGTTCTATAAGAAATGTAGCACATTTTTTCTCGGCTGATTTCGTTGAAAAATGCGGAATTTGTTGTGGAACATCGTGGAATATTCCTACTTTAGCCTCTATAGTTTCCTGAAGTTCCGATTGGTGGCGGCGCTGTACGTAGCCTTCAAAATGGCGACTGTAACGGAGATGCGTTATAAGCAGAGAGCTCTCATTGAGTTCCTTTCGATGGAAAACCACAGTATCGGTGATATTCACAAGCGCTTGCATAATGTTCAAAGAGACCTGAGTGTGAACAAAAGGTTCTGTCATCATCGCAACAAGGTCGCCAAAACCTGTCGGATGTCCCGCATGGCACCTGCCCGCACACAGCTTGACTTCTGACATGCTGGAACGTGCAGACACTCTCATTCGAGGGGATCGACGGATCACAACCAAACACTTAGTTGCGCAACTGGTCGTCTCTGTTGGTAGAGTTGACACACTCGTCCACCAATTGTGGTACTCAAATATGTGTGCACTCTGGGCTCCTAGCCTCCTAACAGAAGAACATAAAGAGCAATGAAGAACCATGTGTGAACTTAAATATTTCAGCATTTCGCGGCCTGTCAGCAACTGTATAAATATTAATTTTAAAAACCAACAGCTTCAGTTGCAAAGATGACCTAGATTTACTTTTATTCTGAAGAAGGTTGGGTTATCCCGACTGAAACCTAGGTAAATGTAGGTAATCTTTGGAACTGAAGCTGTTGGTTTTTAAAATTAAAATTAAAATCATATGGTAGGAATTGCTTGCGCCCTAGGAGCCTTATCGTGACAATTTTTTGTCAAACATCGTCACAAGTGATGAAACATGAGTTCATGACTTCGAACCGGAAACAAAACGACAATCCATGGGATGGCGATACACCACCTCTCCTCCGAAGAAAAAGTTCATACCCTCACCATCAGCTTTAAAATCATGGTGACGGTCTTCTGGGACTCTGAAGGAGTTATTCTGCTTGGTATCCTCCCTAATGGTGCAAGTATCGACTCTAAAGTGTATCGTGCTATACTCAGAAAATAGAAAAAAAGACTTCAGCGTATTTGTCGGCACAAAAATGTAAAAGAACCTCTCCTTCTCCATGACAACTCAAGGCCTCGCGAAAGTCTGAGCAACAGAGAGGAGCTCAGAAATCTTCATTGGACAATATTTTCTCATCCGCCCTACAACTTGGATCTAGCACCTTCATGCTTCCATCTGTCTAACCCAATGAAAGATGCACTCCGCGGGAAGCAGTACGTGGGTGAAGGGGAGGTTATTGACGCAGCAAGACGTTGGCTCAAACATCGACCAGTAGAGTGTTATTACGCGAGCATACATGTGCTCGAGTAAGATGGCCTAAGGCTGTCGCACTGAACGGAGATTATGTTGAAAAATAGGGTTCCAAAAAGTGGAGAATAATGTCGTGTATTGCAATCCTGAATAAAAGCACCTCTTTCAGAAACAAAATGTATTGCTTCACTTATTGATCACCCCTCGTACAAAGAATAGAACAATATGCCATTTCCAGGAGTTGAGTACTTGATGGGCGTGTACCACCTGGCCTAACACACTCGGCTGGATGGAGTAGAAATGCTCTGAGTTCAGCAATAGCACTCTTTCAGTCTCGAGCTTTCAAACGCGCCGTCTCCGCGCCAGTCATCAGTCGCATAGGCTACTCTCTCC
Source organism: Schistocerca americana (assembly GCF_021461395.2). Lineage (NCBI taxonomy): Eukaryota > Metazoa > Arthropoda > Insecta > Orthoptera > Acrididae > Schistocerca > Schistocerca americana. The sequence goes on from NC_060120.1 coordinate 574,439,490, forward strand.
TCACCGAGCAGCATCAACAACTAGGAATAGTCACTGATATGCGAACCATCAGCTAACCCCAATGTTCAGGGCTTCCAACGCGACTCGCCAGGTCGGGACCACTAAGTAGCTGCCATCTCCTGACATGCCAGGCGGTCTCTGAGGGTGCTAACTCAGGGCACCTTCCACAGGCAGCAGACGCCTGCCACCGACCTTGTCGCACTGTGTAACACTACGACGTCAGCAAAGGTGCTGTCGCTGCGAGCTGCTGTCGTGCTGCCTCAGCATCCCACTGCCGACGTCACCTGCTGCCTGATAGCTGCAATCGGCTGCTGGGATGCCGTTGTCGAAGTATGGTAGGCATAAAGTAATAAAGAATGCTCCTGTTGAGTCAGTATTCATTGTGTTCGCTGCAGTACTGCAGAACCCATACCACAGCTTCCCTCACACGCAGCTCTGCAGCCAGCACTGGCAGTTGTTGGAGTCTCATTTCAATGCACCAAATACACATGCGAAACTTACCTTTACCTCAGTTTTTCACTGAAATTATTAGAAGGTAGGTTTACATATTATATCTACGCAATCTTCTTTCTACCCCCCCCCCCCCCCTCAAGCTTATGTAACGTTTTTAATTTTTTTTAAATAAACACAACCGCCATTTGAGTGTTTGTTCTTTATTTAATTACGACCTAAATTTCGGCCTTTTATGGCGTTTTCAAGTGACTGAGTTTATGTCACTCACATAAGTGCAGAATATGGCGGTGTGTTCACTTTGAAATTATTGTATGACTGTTGCTCAGCAACCTAAGAAACCTGTGTATGGTCTCCACTCATCTGTATTTTACATTTCTACTGTCTCTTCTCTCTTTTGCTTCCACTGCTTCTCTTATTCTTTTACTACCAGTCTCTCTCTATCAGTATCTCCCCTCTCTTTGACTCTCAATGTTTTTGTCTTCATCCATCTCTCTTTCTCCTTTATTGCCACTTTCTCTCTCCCACCACAGTCGTCTCTTTCTCTTTCACTCCCATTGGTACTGTCTCCTCTCTCTTCCAACTTCGCTGTCTCTCACTTGTTCTCTTTCAGCACAAAAAAGTACGAATATTTTCAAATGCCAAAATTTTTGGTGTGGAAGGCTGAATGGGGATTGAGGCACCTGGTTCACTACTTTTCTATCGGGACCTGAAGGAGAAATATATTCGCCTTTTTGTGCTTCGGCAGGATGAAAGAGGTTTTCTTCTTCTCCCAGCTATACCAGGCTGTGTTGCTTATACGAGCGGCGTTCAGCAAGTAATGCAACTCATTTTTTGCTGAAAACATGTTGGTTTTATTCGGGATTCAAATGCGCCATATTATTTCCCACTCTTTTGGCTACAAAGCAATAATTTTCAACATAATCTCCGTTCAGTTATACATCCTTACGCCGCGTTACTAGGAGGGCCTGTATGCCCGCATGGCACCGCTCTACTTGTCGATGTCGGAGCCTATGTCTTGCTGCATCAGTAACTTCTCCATCATCCAAGTACAGCTTTCAACGGAGTGCAACCGTCATTGGGCCAAGCAGATGGAAGTCGGAATATGATGGATCCGGACTATAGGTTGGATGAGGAAGAATAGTCCACTGAAGTTTTGTGGGGTCCTCTCTTGTGCGCAGACTTGTGTGAGGCCTTGTGTTGACATGGAGAAGGTCATTTGCGTTTTTGTGGTGACGAACACGAGAGATGGGGCAGGTTTGAGCGACCTTGTTGCGATGACGACAGGCGGCTCGCCCAACGACTCACCGTGCTTTTGTTCACTGCCAGGTCTCCGCAGGCATACTGCAAGTGCTTTTGAATATCTGCAATGCTCTCGTTTTCCGCCGAAAGAAACTCAATGACAGCTCTCTGCTTGGAACAACTCCGTTAGAGACACCATTCTGAAATTTGCGTATAGCGCAGCCACCCATGGGAACTTCATAACTTCATGAAACTATAAGGGCTGAGGCAGAAATATTCCATGATGTCCCACAACAAATTCCGCATTTTTTTCTTCCGAAATTGGCCGAGAAAAAGTGTGTTGAATTACCTTTTGAACGCCCGTCGTATAAAACGAATTCTATAGATGAGTAAAGTTTTGACAATTTATTTACATAGTTTCATACATATAAACAACAAAAAGTACGCATAATATAAGGTTAACATAAAATCGTTTGTGTTACATTTCTTTCTGGATATTTTACTCATCTATCGCAATTCATCGAATACGTCCGGCTTATGATTTCTATTTCCAAAAACTTTTATTACAAATATTTTACTGAATTTGCAATTTTCCATTTTTATATAATATTTGGCAGTCGTTTTAAGTGCTTTTCAGGCATATAGTCCATATTTTATCACTGCAGTACCACATTGGCCGTATTTATACAGGCGTGAAGTTTTATTGGTGAAAAATTGCTTGTTAAAAACATAGGCTGATGACCTGAGAACCCTTGCGATGACCCTAGAACCCATGCAATGAGTTCACTATGTTGGTTAAAACTATACTTACGCGTCAGACCGGATATTACGTGCGTATTTTACGTGCATAAGTACAATAACTTTGAACCTCTGGATCTCGGTAACGGATATTTATATCGCAAAAATTTCGAGGTAGCCCGAGGACATCATCTTAAAAATATATGGTAAAAATTTCGACAATCTACCACGAATAGAAATTATAGAAGTGACTGTCTCCACAACTGGTACTTTTGAGTCCCAAAAAATCATGGTTCTTCGGTTCTATCTCAATAACGGATACAGATTTTCAAAACCGGGCTCAAAAATCGCTCTGAGCACTGTGGGACTTAACTTCTGAGGTCATCAGTCCCCTAGAACTCAGAACTACTTAATCCCAACTAACCTAAGGACGTCACACACAACCATGCCCGAGGCAGGATTCGAACCTACGACAGTAGCGGTCGCGCGGTTCCAGACTTTAGTGCCTAGAACCGCTCGGCCACCCTGGCCGGCTCAAAACCGGGAAAATGGCGTTTCTAGATCAATGTTTAAATAATGTTCAGTTGAAAATTGAGTCATTTGTACAGTTATTTATTTAGTTAGCAGCGGTCTACATTGCAAATATGGCTAAAAACCGATTTTTGGGGTTCTTTGAACACGTTTGATAACTTTGAACCTCTCAATATAGGTAACGGGTAATGATATCGAAAAAAGTTTCGTAGTTTCCCGAGAAATCATCTTGAGAAGAGGTGGTAAAAGTTTCGACGATTGCCATGAATATAAATTACGAAAGTGGTCATCCCTACAAGTTGTACTTTTTGGACGCAAAAATAAAAGTTTTCCCAGGAAACGCCCATGAACAAATGGTGCTTTTGTGTGCCACCTGAGGTCCATCCTAGACCTCACCTAATAACAAAGAACATACCGATTTGTTCAGTTTCACTTAGATAGAGGAACCGTGCAATATTTAAATTTGGACCCTTTAATGTAGGATAGCTACACTATGCCCATTATTCCAATGTACATGCGAATGGTCGCTAGGCCAAGAACTATCTAAAATAGTTGACCCCTTATCTATGTGAGCAAGAAAAGCCGAGATGTGACTCCTCACCTCTGTGGTCAAGAGAAGCCGAGATATGACCCCCTGAAAAATCCCATTTACGTGAACATCTTTTTGGAACATTTTGGTACTGTGCACTGTCGTGCACGGTCCAACGTAGTAGGTGAAAGAGCACATCCTTGTCTTAATCTTTGTTCTCTGTTCTCTTTCCCTGTATTCATTACAATTTCTGTGTAATGTACCCCCCTGTATTAAATGTCTCGACTGCCCTCTTTTTTCCATTATATTCCAAAGCTTACTTCTGTTCATACTGTCGAAAGCCTTTTTATAATCTATGAATGCTTTGTGAATTTCCAGGTTTTATAATTCGTCTTTTTCAGATAGCTGTTGAGCAGTAGTCACATTTTCATTACACGGTCGTCTCTTTCCAAAATAATTTAGTTCCTCGATTAGGAGGTCATCAACTGTCTTTCTCATTCTGTTGTTAATAGTTCTTTCGTAGCGTTTGTAAGAAGCTTACAGAAGTAGGCTTATTCCTCTATAGTTTCACAAATATTCCTTCCTTCTTTCTTCTATAGTGGCATAACGTCCGCTGTCTTCTAAGGTTAATTGTCCATCTTTGTCTTACAGCATTCATTAACGATGTGTAGGAGCCTCAGTTGTAACTGTAATCCTCCGTATTTATGGATTTCTAAAGTTATTCCATTAGGCCCTGTAGCATTCTTGTTTTCATCTGTTTCAAATCCTCCTGCATTCATCTTGTGTGATATCATCTGCTTGGTACTTCATCGTCTGAAACTGCTGTTTCTTCCATTTTGTGATCTTCTTAGATCTACAGTTCTTGATGGTGTTTCATCCAAGTCTCTTTATCTGTGAAGTTTACTCTTGCAGCATCTCTTCCTTGCAGATTGTTTCATGAATTTAAAGGTCACCACCTCTTCTCTACCAAGTAAGCCATTTTTTTAGTTGATAAAAATCTATCCAACGGTTCTTGATGAGCTTTTCGTGTTACTGTTTTGGCCAAGTCCTGGAATTTCTTATTTCTCTCTATAGTTTCCATTGTTGTTCTCTTAATGTAGGACCTGACATTTCCTATTCTGCCCTCACATTATTCTGTGTAATATTGTTCTGGAGATTTTGTGCGAAGCGTTGTTAGCAGCCTTCTTTTGTACTGCCTGCTTATAACACATAAATTTTAAATATTTCTTATTTGGACATTGCATGGAGCTGTCTGATTCTCCGATGTTTTACACCACGCAGCTCCCGAGAGGGGGTTAAATGAGTCTTCACTATTCAGTTCCGTTGCATGATCTTAGAACCCGAAACACGTTGAAAAAGTTATTGGCTCGATGCGTTCGTCTACCTCGGTATCTGACAGACGCACTGAACAACGCAAATAAGAGACATATTGTCCTTCATACTTAAAAGTATTCCAAGTCAGATAAATACAGGAAAGAAAAACCAGTAAGTCGTTTTAGAACATTTTTGTATGTCAACAATTCTCATCAGTATCTCTACACCTTGGGTTACAAATGGGTACCTTACTCCCGCAGTATTTTTATACAAATAGTGAATCATGCATAGCGCCAAATTTAGTTGAAATTGCTCCAGGCTTTCCTAAGTTACGCTTTTATGCCACCCCTTATCATCTTCCCCCCTCCCTCCGTATCAACCATAGCGTTACTATGGGTGTCTTACTGTCACAATAGACAGTTATTTTCTTCAGACAGTAAATGGTAAGTTTGGTAGAAATAGGTTTACAGAGATAGGGTGAAACGTCACTGTCCGCGCCCCCTCCCCCCCCCCCCCCTCCGTCCGTCCATCCCCTCTAAGGATGAAACATCAGCAGGACTGTCACTAATGTGCCTAGCGACACCGAAAACTGTAGGTAGGTACCAATGTCGATCGTTATCGAAGATTTTCAAATGTCACAGCTTCTCGACCCCATCCCCTTCTCAAGGGTTGGTAGTGGTATATTACCCGATTACATCCGCAGTTGGAATAAACATAGAATCAATAAAACCAGTTCCTATGGTTGTGTAAGATCAGTTGGTTCAGTGGTGTAATACGGGTTCTGCAAGACATCAGGGACCAATGGCATGGAAAAAATTAATCATTACTTCAATGTATAAGAAGGGGAGCACGCTCAACTGTGGAAATAAGTGTGATACAATCACCAGCTCGAAGACGCGGCAAAATCTTAAAAGAAAGAATGGAGAATGAAGCTACAGTATCTGGAGAACAGATTGGCTTTACACAAGGGCGCTCATGTATTGATGGAATATTCAAATTACGGAATATAATAGTGAAGAGAATAGCCAGACAGACAGAGACACATTCAGTGGAGGAAGCACTCGAAGCCTGGAGGAGGAAATGAGGAGGCATGGCTGTCCTTGGGGGTGTGAAATCTTGTACCCACTTCTCTTCCCTGGTGACCAGGTCATCGTAGCAGGAGACCAGGATGATGCTGAGTACATGCTTCGGAAGTTAAAAGAGGAGTAAAGATGAGGCTTTAAACAAGCATGACAAAAATCGAATATCTGATGGTTGGCGATAATACCGTAGAGGATTTAGAGGTTGGAGCCAATAAGATCAAGGGACGTATGTTTTTTGAGTGTCTGTGTGTTATGATGTCATCAAACCGAAAAAAGTGATGACATAAACAATAAAATAGGGCACGGCAGTAGGGCCGTACGACAGCTGAACTCGGTCTTTCTTAGTAACGAAAGGGACCAAACAGGCGAGATATCGTTCAATTTTTGAAAACGCCGTTACGTACCGAGCAAAAACGAGGGTAAGAAACAAGGGTCATAGGAACAAGTTGCTTCCACTAGAGTTGAGCTGTTGGCTGGAACGTGTATCAAATACCCACGTAATAGAGGCAACGGGTGTCGATAAATCAGCAACAGACACCACACACATGAAACTCCTAAAATGGTATGGACAACTGGAAAGGAGGCTCTGGAGTCAAGAGGTCCGTGATGCGATGGATGCCAATGGAAAAAAAATGGTTCAAATGGCTCTGAGCACTGTGGCCATCAGTCCCCTAGAACTTAGAACTACTTAAACCTAACTAAGCTAAGGACATCACACACACTCATGCCCGAGGCAGGATTCCAACCTGCGACCGGAGCGGTCTCTCGGTTCCAGACTGCAGCGCCTAGAACCGCTCGGCCACCGTGGCCGGCGATGCCAATGGAGTAGAAGGAAACTGGAATGAGTGGAAGAAGAGAAAACCTGTAAACAAGAAACGGCAGCAGCCGTAGGATATTCTCAAGATGATGATGATGATGACACCGACAGTATTTTCATACAAATAATGAGTGATTCACGTAAAAAATTTGACTGAAAATTTTCCAGACATTGTTGAATTATGCTTCTATGTCATCCCTCATCTATTTCCCCCCCCCCCCCCCCCCCTTCCCCCTCTCCAGTAGCAATTCGTTCCAGACAGTACATGACATTTGTTCAAATCGATCCAGTGGCTTAGAAAGAGGTGTGAAACGTACAAGTACACACATACATACAATGATTTGTATAAATGTTTAGATAGTGTAATACAACGTTTAAAATTCCAACCGCATGATATGGCAGCGCCAAATTACCCATATAACAACAGACTTGAGGATAACATTCGAAACAAGTTCTTCTATTAAAAGAAACCATGACAGTGACGTGGTGAGGGTTGTACTGAGAAACAGGCTGTGAGCTATGCCAAAGCCAGCTTGATCGACAGAAGCTTAGCGAGGCGCGCATTTCTAGGGAGAGACTGCGGCTACCCACCGAGTGACGGCGTGCCCGGCCGTTCCCTGCTGCAGCGCCGGTGCTTAGCATAACGAGGCCCAGAGACTAATTACGGCGGCTGTTTTCGTTTTAACTGGGGAGGGATTCTCGGAAGGACGAGGGGAACTTAATACCCCGCCAGCCCTTGCTCATCAGCAGTGTACCGCAACGAGCAAGTCGCCACGACTATCGCACGATATCGCGACTAATTTAAAACTGCAGGACAACCAGCAAACAAAGTTTCAGAAAAATGTTGTACTGACTGCTGCAGCGAACTTAAATGAGCTCTTGGAACATTAAAGTTGACAGACCTCATCTCGTCTCACTAGGTCGCTTATCGTAGCTCCTAATGGATAATCCCGTTTTTCAAAAAAAAAATGGTTCAAATGGCTCTGAGCACTATGGGACTTAACTACTGAGGTCATCAGTCCCCTAGAACTTAGAACTACTTAAACCTAACTAACCTAAGGACATCACACACATCCATGCCCGAGGCAGGATTCGAACCTGCGACCGTAGCGGTCACGCGGTTCCAAACTGACGCGCTTAGAACCGCACGGCCACACCGGCCGACTCCCGTTTTTCTTCTCGTGTTTACTGGCACCACTATGTTTGCCTGCGTTGTCTGTCCACGAGTGGCAGCAGCAGCGGTTATCGATATCTAGTACCCTAGTACTATGTTTGGAAGGGACGTCAAGTGTTTTCCAGGTCTGAGTGTGTCACGTTCTTCGGTTGGGACGGAGCAGCAGTGAGGTCCGGCAGCGTGAGGACATGCCGGGACCGCTGGCGGCACGCAGGCACTGCCGGATCGAAGGGCTGTAGTTGCGAGGGCCTCAACCTCGTTCTCCACCGGACCCAGGACGTTTGAGTTGAGTGAAAATTAACCCAGTAGTGAAACCTCCACTATTCTGAGATCACACCGTTTGTTCGCGCATTGCTGCTCGCACCATCACTGAGATGAAGAGCAACAAGTGGAGTGTTTGGAGTTGGCGAAATTAATTAGCCGTCCTCCACCTTTTAGTATTAATCATTGAATTCCTTGTGTTTGTTGATGAAGTTCAACCAGCATAGTGGCCGCTAACGCCCCAGTTTCCTGCCCTGGAGGTTAGAGTATTTTTGCAGTAGTGTACCTTTCCTCCCCTTGCCCCGCTGTCTGATAAGATGTGTAGTTCGACAGTCTCCCTGATTGCGGTTTGGATATTTGTTTCTTTTGGACTACTTTGGTGTTAGTGGGTCCTTCTGCTTCTGGATGTTCTAAACACCGGATTCTGGAGACTCAGTGCTGTCCGCTGGTTCCGCCTTGCCTGGGTTATTCCATCGTTGTGTTGGTTATCAAATGTTAGGTAGATGTTGTGTGTTGGCCTGCTTTTAAGCTGTTACTAGTTTGAGTTGCCATATGGTTAAGTAAATACAATTATTGGCTGCCTGTCTCATCGTTTATGAAGTTGTGCGACTTTCCCGGGTCGATCCTTGGAGCACTGTCTGAGACCCACTTCTCTCTTGATTTGGTCAGGTTGTGATGATTGTCAATAAGGCCTTCAGTCATGAATGCGATTTGTCTTGAGAATTTTTAATTAGATATTGTCTCTTAATAGTGAAAATTTGATGAGTGTCCTTTTCTTATAATATTTTAGTATCTCTTGGAGAAATTTAATTCGTTCTTAAGAATTTACTATCCAGGCCTTCAGCCGTCAAATTGTTTTTTGAGTTATTACTATTGGGGCGTTCAGACGACAAATAAGTTGAATTTCTAGTCAATAAGGCCTTTAGCCGTGAGTGCAACTTGCTTAAGAAATGTTTTATTAGACATTGTGTCTTAACAGTCAAATTTGATAATTGTTTCTTATTGTCAACCTTATTAGCAATTCTCTTCAAATAAAGTGATTTATGTGATTAAAACAAACTGAGCAACCAACGGTAACTGAGTACGGCCCCATCCACACTGAATCCTGCCTTTCCCTAAGTACTACGACTCACCATCTCTTTGCCAGAAGTGACTCGCAACACAGGAGACGCCAAAACCACACAGACGAATTTAAAATTTGCTCTTAATTGGCTTCACACCTCCATATTGGGCAACACCAGCCCACAGTAGTGCGGTGGCGCTCGAAGTGGTCGCTGGATGCTCGAATCCCAGTGATGAGAGAAATTTTGATCACATTAATTATTTGACAGTATCATACTCTTTTGATGAGAGGGAAATACGTTATAGCTTTGTGTCATGATCATCCAAATATTCTTTCTAATTTGCTGTTTGAAAACTAAATATTCTTCTGCAGGACACTTATCTCAATTTTAGTGCAGCAAAAACATGGAGACCAGTCGATGTTGTATTTTTTGTATGCAACTGAACTTGGAATGTGCTTAACGCCAGGATTGACAAAACACGGTTCTGAGTTGTACTATTTCTGTCACACTCCAGTGTTAGAGGAGTATTGTAGTTTAGGATCATAAATCAGCATGAAGCTATTCCCGTGAGCCCATAGTTCAAAGCAACTTTCGTTGCTATTAGTAGTTTCGCAGCCCCAGTCTGTGCTCTGGCTATTAAAATCTCTGATTAAGAATTTAATTTTATAAGGTTTTGAACTCAGAATTTCTTCCTGTTCGTTTGTATACTTATGTAATAGAACAGTTGTCTGCTTGTATGGTTATTATTTCAGTTGCAAATTCGATGTTGCATCAGCTTAGATAACATTAGTTCCAGATCTCACATATACTGCACTTCCACACTTGGAGCGAGGCGGGCCTTCCACAAAACCTATACCAGATATTATAGTTATTATTTTTTTTATTTCTCATCTTTGTGTGTTTCCTGAACACATCGCTTCGGTTCTTTGTGCATATAACTGAGCAAATGTGTACCTCAGTTATCGTATACTCTGCATATTTATACTGAAAACAATCAATGTTGGTTCTGAAAATGGCTGTTTGATGTGATTTTGGCAGTTCATGTTATTCTTATCTTCACCTAGTAGTGGAAGGATATGCCGCTCACAAGACAGTCTCGTCCAGGGTACGCCCGCCGAAAACAAATTTTCTGGGAGGTTTCTTGTTACCGTATGATTAGCCGCACCGAATAACAACTATTATTAATTACTTAAAGAGAGATATTAAAACATATACGTAGTCACAGCGTACCACCACGCTCATTAGTTATAAAATAAGTAGCGACAATCTAAAGCTCATTAAGCCAAATGCACATCCTGTGAAAAAATAAGTAGTTCTACGTTTAGGTGGTTTCAAATGGAATGAAATTAATGTTAGAAGTAACCGATGTCAGTGATGGGAAATGAATACAATATTTAGTATACAATATACCACAGACCAGCAGACTTTGTATTAACCCCTGGATCTTTAGACGTATCTGACAGTATCCAGAATAATTGATGCCATGATTCTGGAACCATTGTGCACAACTGTAGAACATGGCGTGAGAGCAATTTACGAATGCTTCTTCACGACGTACAACCTCGATACGGCAATCTTGAGCATTTTAGCATTTCCTTTCATGTACACATAGTCTCTAAGGTGCTTGAAACGAATGCTAGATGTGTTTTGGAGTTACAATCTTGCCGCACTTCAGTGCTTTGAAACCAGTAATTAACTGTTCCGTTCAGCGCAGGCCTGATATTCACTGAACATAGCCACACAGAAAGAAGGACCGACCACATAACGTGACAAGACGCCAGTTTTCGCCTGTTTATGATACCCCGTACTTTTCCAAATTCTTCAGGGGTTAATGTGCAACGTCGGCCGGTCAGCATGTAATTCGTCGTAGTAAATCATAGTGGATTCTTGGCTCAACTGCTCTCGAGTTATGTGACAAGACCAATACTTCACTGACAACCAGTTGGAGAAGTATCCATGTGTTGCAATATGACGTCTATGAGACTGATTAGGACCCTTTCCGTCGATGAGCAACCTGTATTTTGTCAAATCGACGGGTATGATGCATCCAGTTGTTTGTATTCGACACATTTTATGTAATTCTTTATACCACCAAAGCTGATACAGAATTAGGTGTGTAACACATATAGATTCATCGATACGGCCAAATAACTGGGAAACATGTATGAAGTTAAGGATTCCAAAGTTGTTCCTCCAATATCAAGTAGTTCAGATATGCCCTTCGCTGCTTATTGTCTTCTTTTTTACTCACTTTTCTTAGCTGCAGTCGCCTTCAACAGGTTCCGGCAGGCTGCACTGCAAAATAGAGGCAGAGAGTCGGTCCCTCAGAGCCCGTGTCTTGGGGGTCTAATGAACAGTGTGTTTTGCACATTGTTAGAATGCGCCTTTGAGCAGTAGGTGGTAGCTACTTGGTGCAGCACCGTTGACCAGTGTGATTCTTAGCTGTGTTTCAGCATAGGTCGGCTCCAGGAACGGCCTGATAACTACGCCATTGAGCGCCCTCAAGTTCCTCCTCCTAGAACGCCGGTGCGTATCCTCTCTGACCTAGCGCAGACCTGGTGAAGCAGGAGGTTAAATGTAAACCGACAGGGAGCACTTGTTTATTTGAAGAAAAGTAAAGCAGGACATCGACCACAGCTAATTAGAAATACTCTTCTAGCATTCGCTTGAAAATATTGAGAGAAACCTCGGGATAACAAGTCAAATGGCCACGCGGGGCTTGAACCTGAGTCTTCCTAACTACGAGTCCAAAGTCTTAGCTACTGTTCCGTCCTACTTGACACGTATCGATACATATCAAGCCGCGGGAACAGTCACTGGAATAAAGGAATTACTACGCGTCTTCAGAAAATACCTCATATTCGAAGGTAATACTAACTCGTGGGGCTCCGAAACTTGGTAGCATGAGAATAAAGTTCCTGGGCAAAGGCTAGAAAGTAGACAAAGTAAACATTGAAATATAAGACTATTGAATGATTCAGAGATTGATGAGAAAATACTGAGAAGAATAAGAATAAAATATATTGGAATAGTTATCGAGGGGAAACATTGTGGGACATAACACACGGAGAAGTGAAAGATGTGAAAAGATATCTTAGCACTGGAAGCAACAGTAGAATAAAGAAAAGGCAATATAAGGACAGCCTAAGTTAAGAATATGTAAAATACGAGGCTTATTCGGAAAATAAGGAATGATCGGTCGCGAAATGGAAACCAGAATGAAAATTTGTTGAAGCTTCTTTGACTGCTTGTGTCGGGTTTTGTCTCTAGTATGCCCTCAGGTAGCGTCACGTTGCTCTTCTCAGTTCTGAGTGCACAGTGAACGCCTAAGGGTCCTAGAAAATAGTGGCTCCCTACCGAGAGATTTCCCCTGATTTTATGCAACCCTACATAACGTAATTGTCATTCATTTCCCTCTTCATCTCAGTTCACCGCCGCACACTGCAGGAGGAATGAGAAACCCCTGCAGCGTTTTCGATGGGAGGTACTTGATCACCCATCATACAGCCTAGACTTGCTCCCTCTGATTTTCATCTCTTCTCCTATGAATCGCTGGCTATGAAGACAACATTTTGGCACCGACTACGAGCTGCAGTCCGGTGCAGAAAATTATCAGAAAGCACAGGAGGCCGCGTTCTATGACGAGGGGAGGGTGTTGCAAAGTTGGTACAACGCTACGACAGATGGCTAAGTCAGAGCGGCGACTACGCAGACAAGTAACTGGAAAGTGTAGCTAACTGTTGCAAACAACATGGTTTTGATTTTCACTATGGTTTCCGTTTCGCGACCGATCGTTCCTTACTTTCAATAGCCCGCGTAGATGACCGAGACTGAGGGAAAGATCGTAAGCTAAGCCACAAAGATTAACTGCAGATGAATGCAAATAACTACGATGTTGCTGTATAATTTATTATAATGCATGTTCACGGATTCAAAAGTCCTAATTCAGCGGGAACAGAGAACTGAAGCAGCAAATTCAAGTCGGAAGGAATGCAAACTCGGCGGCGACGTGTGCTGGGATCTACAGTATGCGGGAGTCCTTTTGCTGGCTCCCTGGAAGCGCAACGTGTGAGCGCTGTCAGCATGTGTCGCAGAGGCGAGGTCTGCCGTTTCTTGGCGTAACCTCGCTGTGGGAGAGCTGGCATTCCAGCCAGTCTGCGGGCGACGTGAATGACAATTAGGAAGAGGGCTGCAGCCAGCCCGCCGCACTGCATATGGCTGCAGCAGATGCATCGAAGGTCGATGATTAGTGGCTCTGCAGAGCTCAGAATTGTTAACGGGTACCGAAAACACGAGAGCAGTTAGAGGAGTATACAGTCTCAACTTAAAAAAAAAAAAAAAAAAAAAAAAAAAAAAAAAAAAAAAAAAAAAAAAAGAAAAAAAGAATACCTCAGGTTCGTGAATTCTTCCATCGCCTTCTGAAGCAATTAGAGTCAAGAGAATTATGTAAAGCACGGCGTCTCACTGACACCAGGGAATGTTTATGTTTCCCAGGTGCCCGTTGTTAGCATTCGTTTCTGAGTGATACTGGAAGCGATAACGAATTGGCTGTGTAGTGTGCAGTGTACAAATCGATTGGAGTTCAATTCACTCACTTCAGAGCAAGTAATTGGGATGTTAGAAGTATTATGCAGTTATTACTCGTAGTACTTGAGCATTGACACTTAAAAGGGAGGACTGCGGCTAAAGAGATTCTGAAATGTGAATTTTGCAGAATAGTACCAATTTTCGTATTACCTTCATTACCTAGTAGGGGACACCGTCAAAGCTGCCATGTTCTTCAGACACTGCTTAGTTTGTCAGGTTCACTAGATAAATATCTACTGGAAGGATCATAAAAGCTATTGGGAATTTAACACTCGCACAAAACAAATTACATACATTCGAAATTGACTGACGTTTTCTCTTTGGTCTTCCTATATTTGTAGAAACGCTATTGATGGAAAAGAACTAGATTTATCTTTCTCTATGTAAATATTAATTTATCAGATCCCTTCCTTTTTATCAGCTTACAGGTTTTACAGTTACTTTTAGTAAATTAAATTATTAAATCCGCCTAATTCAAATGACGATTTGCATTACACTGTTATTTGCAGTTTATAGGCCAACGTTAAGACATTTAAATGCAGCACTGATGTACACTGGCGGAAAAAAAGTTATTAAACCTAGAAAGACGACATACTTTGAACCAATGACGGCGTATGCCACCTGCAGGATAGTAGATGTACTGATAATGGTTTCAACGTCGCCTGCCAATAGATATTGTAGTAGCACAGGTAGCAGTGCGCCATCTGTGTCTACCCTTTAATAGATAATGATCACAGCCAGAACGCTCAGTGTGGTGCAAACGAGACGGCAGGCAAAAATGTCACTGAGACGCACTCGTGCTTCCTACAGCCCACTGAGCAAGTTTGAAAGGGGGCAAACTGGCCTTCCGAGTGGCGGAATAGCCCTTTCGGAGAAATGCCACACGTTGGACGTGCTCCGTCAGTTGTGCAACGATGATGGTATCAGTGGCCACGTGAACATTTTCACGAGTTTCGGCACGTCCATGGAGCACAGACGCCCGCCAAGATCGTAGTATTACATGGGCAGGAGTGGCAGATCGTACAGCTACCCCAGACAGGTAAGAGGGTTTGTGAGCCCAGGTGAACTGTTAAAATGTAAATGTCTTGAAACGTCCCCTTAGAAAAATTAATGAATCACTGTGCTGATAAACCTCTTACATTATTTGCTTTTCAGACAGCTGAGCAAAACTGAACGTACTCAGACATTTCGCTCTTTACCTATTCTGATCAACACTAAACTGACACACAATATTTTTGGCGCAACGCAATCTGACTTTCAAAAATCCCTACAAAAGAATGGCCCTAACTAACATTAACCTATACCTTTCACAAATCACTTACCTCACAAAAATCTTCGTTACTTGAACTACTGCAATACAGCGAGCGCCACTACTGCCAGCTAAATAAAAGATTCAAACTACTGATAGGCATAGTTAGCAAATGAAAGATTTTGATAAAGAACAAACAATGTATTTGCCTTAACAGTGTACAAAAGTCATAATATATATATATTAGTTCATGACATCCAGTCTTACAAATTTACTATCTCTGATGGACACACGTCCAGATCATCCGCTCTCAAAACTCCGCCATCTCCCTCCTCACATCCACCACTGCTGGCGGCTCACCTCCAACTGCGCAACGCTACGCGCTGTTAACAGCCAACTGCCCAACACTACAATGGGGAATATTACTCCAACAATGCAAACCAACCACAGCCTTCACACAGCACAGTCAGTGATTTTCATATAGAGGGCTACATGGCGTTACCAACATAAAAACCTGAACAGCCTACTTACAGTCTGACTAGGGCCTCCCTTCGGGTAGAGCGTTTGCCGGGTGCAAGTCTTTCGATTTGACGCCACTTTGGCGACTTGCGCGTCAATGGGGATGAAATGATGATGATTAGGACAACACTACACCCTGTCCCTGAGTGGAGAAAACCTCGAACCCGGGCCCTTAGGATTGACATTCTGTCGCACTGACCACTCAGCTACCAGGGGCGGACAGGTGAACTGTTGCGAACCAGTTATTATCATTGAGGATATGGGCACGCACCCCTCTAGCCCGCTTTTCTCTCACGCCACAGCATCGACGTGCACGCCACGACTGATGCTGCCAGAGGATCACTTGGAAGATGGAATGGCAAGCCGTGGTCTTCGCCAATGAAAACAGTCTGCCTGTACGCAAGTGATGGTCGTATGCCCCAACGACATAGACCTGGTGAGTGCTGTCTTGTAGGGTGCATTCGTCCAAGATACACTGACCTTATGGTCTGGGGTGCGATAAACTACAACTCTCGTTCACCTTCGGTGTTTCCGGAGGCCCGCTAACCAGCGCTTGGTATGTGGAGAATGTTGTTAGCCCATTTCTTTTGCCGTTTTTGCAACAGTAAGGTGAAGTGTTGTTCCAACAGGATAGTCCTAATGTTCGTCCACACACTGCCCCTGAAACTCAATGTGCTCTGTAAGACGTGCAGCAACTTCCCTGGCTTGCACGATCTCCGCACTTTTCTCCAATCGAGAAAGTGTGGTTTATGATTGGACGAGAAGTCACTCGTGCGACTCGTCAACCAACAACTCTTACAGAATTACGTGAACAGGTCAAGCAAGTGTGGAACAACGTATCCCAGGACAGTATTCATCATCTGTACGATCGACTTGGTGCCAGAGCCAGTGCCAATGGAGGCTAAACAACGTAATAATTTGGGTGTCCCAGCATGGGTCGATATCTGGTACCTCATAACTGCTTGTGCTGTTCATCTGTACATGCAATAATTTTATGTACTCCATATGCAACAATAAGTCTTGAGTGAATTGGAAAGCTCTAAATGGATGTACCAATTCTTTTCCGGCAATGTGTGTTACAGGGTCAACAGAGCTCTTTACCATAGGAAAAAATAGGAAAGTTGATGTGCAGGAGTGAATATTTTCGAACCATTATACCTCTTACCCACTTCCTTCGTCCCTTGTTTTATAGTCGTCTGCTGTTTGGCCTATACTTCACTCTCCATTTCTACATACTGGTATTACTAAATGCAATATCTTCGATAACATAATTTAAAAATAATAGTTTTTACTCTGCTTTTATACTTATCACTTTTCAATCCTTTTCAAAACAAGCTTCTTTCCAGGCTCTCTTTTCGGTAAATTTATATTCTCTGCTATTTATTATCTGTCACTTATCACTTATGTCAGCTCCAGCAATATTTGCTCGTGTGAAAAATTCTATGCCGCACTGTTGTTGGGAACCAACGTTAAAATGTAGCTCCTCCTATAACTCGTGGGTAAGTCACTTCAACGGAAGGTAATGGCATAGCAAGTCCGACAGGACCCTGCTTAGTAAAGAAGTGTGGTGTCCAAAACTATCTTCGGATTGATTATTGGTTTACTTTTACGTGTTTATTCTAACGTCTTTCCACATAATTATTAATATTCTTCTGTTACACTGTTTTCTCAACGATTAAAGTTTCTCCTGTGTTGATTTACCCGATATACGTGTTTCACTTCCACACAGCGTTGTTATCCAAACAAACAGATTTTTGAGTTTTGTCTTGGTATTTGATACTAGTGGTTTTTTTTCAGACAAAGCTATTACCTCCTGCACAAGAAAATTCATTGCTTCTTCTTGCTGTTTTTACTTGTGGAAAGTTCATGTATTCAATTTAAAGTCTAATAATCGTGTAGGTGTACTGCTGTGCTTGTACAAGAATACTCAGCGTGATAAAGAGAATCTAACATACGTTTCGCAAGTTAATTCCGTGAATTGCACGTATGTTTCGATTTTACGCTAGAAATATGTCTTTCTTATGAACTGAGATGCTTCAAAATATTTACCTCTTGAGGCTGATTATGAAAACAAAGGCATTTGAAAGTGTCACTGGGGAGAACGGCCTTGCCGCAGTGGTAACACAGGTGCCCGTCATATCAACGAAGTCAAGGGCCGTCGGGCTTGGCTGGTATCACATCTGTAACTGTACTCCGGGAACCACCATATGGTATGTGGAGGAGACTGCACAGTGTATCAATATCATTCACGCCCAGCCCATTCCTGTTCCGTCCGCCATGTTTCTATATGAACCCGTACCATTACGTGACATACTTCAGAAAGTTATATTTGTTGACTTTTTTTGTAAGTAGGTTCATCTACATCTACATCTACATCCATATTCCGCAAGCCACCTGACGGCGTGTGGCGGAGGGTACCCTGAGTACCTCTATCGGTTCTCCCTTCTATTCCAGTCTCGTATTGTTCGTGGAAAGAAGGATTGTCGGTATGCTTCTGTGTGGGCTCCAATCTCTTTGATTTTATCCTCATGGTCTCATCGCGAGATATACGTAGGAGGGAGCAATATACTGCTTGACTCTTCGGTGAAGGTATGTTCTCGAAACTTAACAAAAGCCCGTACCGAGCTACTGAGCGTCTCTCCTGCAGAGTCTTTCACTGGAGTTTATCTATCATCTCCGTAACGCTTCCGCGATTACTAAATGATCCTGTAACGAAGCGCGCTGCTCTCCGTTGGATCTTCTCTATCTCTTCTATCAACCCTATCTGGTACGGATCCCACACTGCTGAGCAGTATTCAAGCACTGGGCGAACAAGCGTACTGTAACCTACTTCCTTTGTTTTCTGATTGCATTTCCTTAGGATTCTTCCAATGAATCTCAGTCTGGCATCTGCTTTACCGACGATCAACTTTATATGATCATTCCATTTTAAATCACTCCTAATGCGTACGTCCAGATAATTTATGGAATTAACTGCTTCCAGTTGCTGACCTGCTATTTTGTAGCTAAATGATAAGGGATCTTTCTTTCTATGTATTCGCAGCACATTACACTTGTCTACATTGAGATTCAATTGCCATTCCCTGCACCATGCGTCAATTCGCTGCAGATCCTCCTGCATTTCAGTACAATTTTCCATTGTTACAACCTCTCGATACACCACAGCATCATCTGCAAAAAGCCTCAGTGAACTTCCGATGTCATCCACAAGGTCATTTATGTATATTGTGAATAGCAACGGTCCCATGACACTCCCCTGTGGCACACCTGAAATCACTCTTCCTTTGGAAGACTTCTCTCCATTGAGAACCACATGCTGCGTTCTGTTATCTAGGAACTCTTCAATCCAATCACACAATAGGTCTGATAGTCCACATGCTCTTACTTTGTTCATTAAACGACTGTGGGGAACTGTATCGAACGCCTTGCGGAAGTCAAGAAACACGGCATCTACCTGTGAACCCGTGTCATGGTATTTTGTAAGGCTTCCGCGATGCACAGCGGCTTTTCGACAGTTACTTGCTCTGTCACTGTGAGCTACATCGAACTACTTGAAAACGTCCGCAACACTGAGATCAAACTGCCTGTGCATCTTTTTATAGAAATCTGCATAACGTTAAAGAAGTAAAACAACAAATAGTGAGAGAATGTCTTAAAGTATACAGAATGTAATGAAAGTAAATATATACTGACATTCATTACGATTTAGTGAATGCCGACGTATCAAACAATGCAATAATTTGCATTCAACATATGTCGTGCCCAAACAATACCAACTCCGTAATCAACAAATATGCTTCGTTTAAAATTTGAAAACCAGTTTCAACTCCTCAATTCACAACTGTTCATGACGTAATAGAAAGAAAGAATGTTTTTCCATTTTCTGAAGCGCAGTGTTCTGTTTTTGTCGTGCATATTGGCCACTGTCAGAAGTTCAGTTTATCACCTCATTGACTACCAGGTTTTCAAGTACTCTTCATTTTTCTGCATATACAGTTCTTCAGGTGCGTCAGGAACATATGCACATAAAAGTAAAAAAAAAATGGTGAAACAACCAAAAAAGAAATATCCATACTTCTTGCATTAGAAAACTCCAGAAATTACGTCTCTTCTGACTCACCTTCCATCGTTACACCACAAATGATCTTAAAGCAAACATTACTTTTTCTACTAGTTTAATAACAGTACACATACAGAGCAAAAGAGGACTCTGAAATTTAAAATTGTAAGAAACGTTCTACTTTTAATATCTTTTCTGTTGTGTCTAGACAAGACAGCCTAGACACAATGAGAGGAAGCCGAAAGGCACGCGCTTAAACTCACGCCGGCTGGCGTGAGGTCTGAAACAGGATACGTAATGAATGCTATAAAGAAAAGTACGTAGCTGCTGGAATACTTAACTTTAATCCACAATTGGTGAACATTGGTCTTGTTGATACAGTATTATCATCTCAATATAACTTGGTGATGGCGCCTTGCTAGGTCGTAGCAATAGACTTAGCTGAAGGCTATGCTAACTATCTTCTCGGCAAATGAGTGAGTCTTCGTCAATGTAGCATCGCTAGCAAAGTCGGCTGTACAACTGGGCCGAGTGCCAGGACGTCTCTCTAGACGTGCCGTGTGGTGGCGCTCGGTCTGCAATTACTGACAGTGGCGACACGCGGGTCCGACGTATACTAGCGGACCGCGGCCGATTTAAAGGCTACCACCTAGCAAGTGTGGTGTCTGGCGGTGACACCACATTTTCATTTTCTATCTCCCACGATATTTATTAAATTTTTCGGTATACATACAGATGAACACTTGAACTGGAAGCAGCATATTACTGAGCGGCTCAAACAATTAATTTCAGCTACCTTTGCTCTTCCTATAATTGCTAAACTTGCTAACAGACCAATTAACCTTGAGACAGTTATTGCATATTGATATTTCGTAATGTCTTTTGGAATAATTTGCTGGGGTAACTCACCGCTTAGAAACTGAGTTCATAAAAGCGAACGGTAAGAATAACGCAAGGTGTTCGCCCACGGACGTCAATTAGATACCCTTCAAGGAGCTAGGCATTGTAACGGGGCCTCACAATACATACGTTTGGTAATGAAGTTCACCATAAATAATCCATCACTGTTTGAAAAGAAAAGTAATGTCTATACCTGCAGCACTAGAGGAGAAAATGCTTTATTATTCATTATTTAAGTTGTCAATAGCTCGGATAAGCATTCAGTATGCAGCGACGAAGGTTTTTGATCATTTGCCCAACTGCGTAAAATGTCTGACAGGTAGCAAAAAAAGTTTTAAATCTAACCTAAAATAATGTCTGTTGGACTCTCCTTCTATTCCATGTACGTGTTTCTGTTAAGGAACCGGTAGCATGTAAAAAAATTAATAACTTATTTTTAAGTGTAGTTACACGAGTATAAGTAAAAAAAATGCGTTTTTTAAAGTTGAAACTATTCATGCGTACGTATGCAGACGCGTTGTACATCATTTAAATTGAAGATTCGTTCAAATGATGTATGGAACAAATAACTACAAAAAATACTACTTGTCCCTAGATTCCTATCCTCGACTATGCAAATTTGTTTAAAATACTTCTCATTCCAAACCAAAGAAAGAGAGGCTACTAGGACACGGAAGAACAAAAATAATTTAAGAGAGAGAATATAAAAGAACCGTATTATAATGCGTAAACCAAGGAAAGAACTTCGTGGCTCTTAAGCCGAGATCAGTTTGGATGACTATTTGGTCGCCTTTAAGTCGTTACATTTGCTTACAACCGTGTTGTCTAGAGAAGGAATCTACCAACGACTGAATAAAAAATACTACTTTACTGCTGTGTCTGAACTGACTTTCTGGGCTACCAGCACTGACGTTTACTTCTGCAAAGTAACATCACGGTCTGCGTCGTTATGAGTGGGAAGGGAAGCACAGGAGGACTCAGGGTGAATCGCAGAAGACGTCGGACCGATACTTGACCGTGTTCAATACTTAAGATTGTTGTGGATTGGTAAGAGAGCCAACCCACTATGAGAGGAAGCCGAAAGGCACGCGTTTTAGCTCACGCAGGCTGGCGTGAGTTCTGGAACAGGACAAGGAAGTTCGACTTTAGCAAAAAAGGACGTAGCTGTTGGAATACTTAACTTTAATCCGTAAATGGTGAACATCGCTCTTGACGGTACATGTTTTACAGCATCAATAGTAACCGGTAATGGCGCTTTGCTAGGTCGTAGCAAATGACGTAGCTGAAGGCTACGCTAACTATCGTCTCGGCAAATGAGAGCGTAATTTGTCAGTGAACCATCGCTGGCAAAGTCGGCTGTACAACTGGGGCGAGTGCTAGGAAGTCTCTCTAGACCTGCCGTGTGGCGGCGCTCGGTCTGCAATCTCTGATAGTGGCGACACGCGGGTCCGACGTATACTAACGGACCGCGGCCGATTTAAAGGCTACCACCTAGCAAGTGTGGTGTCTGGCGGTGACACCACATTCCTCCCTCGCAAATCGGCGCACGGTGGTGTTATAAGGCTTCCGCCCGCCGTGGGGAGGACCCCATGTTGACGTATGCGACGAGGTGGGGAGCCTAACAACAGGCGAGGCTGCGCCACCCGCACCCTGCCATTCGGTCCGAGGGGAGCTAGGAAACGCCTGAAAACTGGCTCCAGGGTGCACGCCAACATGCGGTGTATGCGCCCGCAGAGAGACGAGGGGGGCGAAGGGTCGACCTCCATCGGGCCGGGGCACCCGACGGGCGAAGACGACATATGGTCCGGAGCGGGCAAGAGTTCCATGTCAGAGGACAACTGGTCACGGGAAGCGATCGGCTGCGCGTGACCCAGGGAGGCGCCGGGCGGTTGCAGCGACACGTCCACTGCGGGCGTCGCCGGCGGGAGAACAGGCGGCGGCGGCGGCGCGTCGCCATGGGGCAAAATGGAAGGCAGCGTCGGTAACACCTGGGGCTGAGGCGAGCCAGTAGATGGGTCCCCAGGGCGCTGACCGGACGGCACCGTCGCTGAAAGCAGACGGGGAGCGGCACATCCCGTGCGACGACAGAGGCGCAGCTGATTGAGATGCCGACGCACCTCACCAGAGGCCCGCGGCCGAGGCAGCGAAAAATGCGTCCTTCTAGCCAACGCCGTGAACCTCGATAGTTGCGGTAGTAGACGTCGCCTGGGGCAAAAGCAGGTGTCTGCCGCTGCACAGGAACCTGATGCGGCGGATGTAGCAGACATCAAGGTTCGATGAGGGCGACCGTGGAGCAACTGAGCCGGCGAGCGACCATCTCGGGGCTGAGAGCGATACGAGGACAAAAAGAGCAATAACGCGTCCTCCCGAGAATGCGACTCTTTCAACTTGAACATCTGTGACTTGAAAGGCCTGACCAAACGTTCAGCGGCACCATTTGACTGTGGCGAAAACGGCGCAGACGTCAGATGTTGAATACCATTGGCCTTGCAGAATGACTGAAATTTTGCGGACATGAATTGTGGGCCATTGTCGGAAACAATAGTCTGTGGAAGACCTTCAATGCAAAAGATAGCAGATACCGCTTGGATGGTGGCAGATGACGTCGTGGAAGACATCCAGACAACAAAAGGAAAATTACTTAATGAATCTACCACAACCAACCATCGAGCATTCCAGAATGGACCAGCAAAATCGATGTGTAAGCGTTGCCAAGGGGAAGTGGCTTTTGGCCATGCAAAGAATTTCTGCGGTGGTGCAGATTGTTGTTCGGCACGCGCCATGCAAAAAGAGCACATATTTGTAATCGCAGCATCGATTCCGAACCAAGTACAGTGCTGACGAGCAAGTTGTTTCGTTCTCACTATACCCCAATGTCCTTGGTGGAGAAGCCATAAGATAGAGGACTGTAACGAACATGGGACCACGACCCTGGACTGATCATTATCAGAACGCAACAGCAAAACACCACGTCGTACAAAAAGTCTCCTTGTGAGCAAAATATCGGCGAACCAACGGATCCCCGATCCGTGACTTTGACAGGGGCCATTGAGTAGCAACGAAACGCAGAACGGTAGCCAGGACAGGGTCAGCAGCTGTGGCTGTAGCTACACGACGAAAATCAATCGGAAACGAGTCGACCACGTCATCGATTTCCGAATCAATGAACATGCAAGCAAGTTCGGAGGAATCGAATGCTCTATCCTCAGCAACAGGCAAACGGGACAACACATCGGCGTTTCCGTGCTTAGCAGTGGACCGATACAAGATATCGTAGCGGTACTGCGAGAGGAAAATAGACCAGCGAATGAATTTCTGCGCTGTACGTGGAGGTACAGGATTGTTCGGATGAAAAAGCGATGTCAAAGGTTCGTGGTCTGTGATGATCGTAAAGTGACGACCATACAAGAAATCATGAAACTTAGTAACACCAAATACGAGAGCCAATGCTTCTTTCTCGATATGTGAATAATTTCTTTGCGCAGACGAGAGCAATTTGGACGCAAAGGCAATAGGGCGATCATGCGACCCATCTTTGTGCGCAAGCACAGCACCGATCCCGAAATGTGATGCATCCACCATCAACAAAAGGGGCTTCCGGGGTCGAATGGCGTAAGGCAAGTATTGGAAAGCAACGCCGATTTCAACTGGCGAAAGGCGCGTTCGCATTCCGTCGGCCAGACGAACGGGACACCCTTATGGCGTAAGCCATGAAGCGGAGCTGAAATGGAAGAGGCATGTGGCACATTTCTGTTATAGTAATTTATTTTTCCCAGCACACTCTGTAGCTGCTTCAAATTCTGCGGCGAAGGCAAGTCTTGTATGCCACGGAGGTGCCCTGGACTGGGATGTATGCCTTGGGCATTGAGTACATGTCCCAGATAGGGTAAGTCACGAGCAAAAAACACACATTTGTCCTTCCGCAAGCGAAGACCATTTTGTCGCAAGACCTGAAATAATGTTCTGAGATTGGCTAAATGTTCTTCTTCCGTCTTTCCGGAGATCACAATAGCGTCCAGATAGTTTGCTGCAGTAGGGAACGACGCACAAACAGTTTGTAGATATTGCTGAAACAATGCAGGGGCGGTTGCACACCCGAATGGCAGTCGTTTGAATTGATACAAACCAAGATGCGTGTTAACCACCAAGATGCACTGGGATTCTTCGTCCACCGGTATTTGCAAGTACGCATCTGCTAGGTCCAACTTCGAAAAATATTTACCCGGGCACAGTTTGTCAAAAAGATCTTCCGGGCGGGGTAAAGGAAAAGTTGCAGTCACTAGTTGTGGATTCACTGTTGCCTTGAAGTCCACGCAAAGTCTCAATTTTCCGGAAGGTTTTTGCAAAATTACTAAGGGTGATGCCCAGAGAGAAGCCTGCACATGTTCAATTACACCTTGTGATTCCAAATCGTGTAATGTTTTTGTGACCTCATCACGCAATGCGTGGGGAACATTGCGCGCTCTGAAAAATTTCGGTTGCGCATTTACTTTCAGTTCCAAATGTGCTTTATAGTTCTTAGCACAACCAAGGCCCGGTGCAAAAATGTCTGCAAATTCTTCACATAGACGAGAAACACTGTCTGAAGGCACAGTCTGGTTCACTGATAGGACCTGATTGACTATAGACAAGTTAAACAACTGAAATAAATCGAAACCAAACAAGTTCACTGCAGAAGATGAACGAAGGACGTACAATGACACAAGTTTTGTTTGTCCCTTGTATGTTGCAAGAAGGCTGCACTGTCCTAACACAGGGAGCCCGTGACCTGAATATGTAGTTAGCTTAACATTTGCGGCACGCAACAGAGGTGTGCCCAGCTGTTTGTACGTGTCTTGATTGATCAGTGAAACTGCAGCTCCGGTATTGAGCTGGAATGGTATCACTTTGCCGTTAATGTCCAAGTCTACAAAAAGTTTATTGTCCTGCTGATGACAAGAGTGACTGTCTCATGCAACGTGAACTGACACTGGTACAGAATCACTTGCGACTTGACGGGAGTGCCGGCGATGTCGACACACACTATTTGTGGGACGAACGCAGTGACTGTTAGAGAGAGTGGCACTGGGCGGAGTGGAATGAACTACATGAATTTCCATGGGCAAAGTTTCACGAGCCGGAGTATCCTTGGTTCGATTACGATTCCGGCGCGAAGCATAGGGCCTGGAATGGTTGTGAGTGTCCGATCTGAGCTTTTTCTGACAAACAATCTGAACATGACCTTTTTTATTACAGAAAAAGCAAATAGCCTGGCGTGACGGGCAATTCTCACGCGAATTTCTAGTAGCACGCCGCGGGCATGATTTTAGCACTTCATTTGATTGCCTGCGCGGCGCGCGTGGCTGAGAGCCTGGTGGAAGCTGCGCGGACGGGCGCAAGGGCTGTTTACTGTTCCGTGCATCACACTGTTTACTCAACGGGCGCGCGTAAAATTCCCACGTTAGCTCTATTTAAAACGCACATTTCCTCCTTCGTCCACGAAAAGGAAAGTGCCATGTCCAATCAATAAGGACACAGACTTATAAAAGTTCCATTACAAACAGCACGGTACAAATTTGGAATACTTCTCTGCACAAGATAAACATTATTTCATCATTCCCACATTTTAGTAAAACCCCAACGTCAGTCTTACATGATCACTGTTCCTACCCAGTGGCAGAATCTTTGCAACATTTGAATTACGAAGCATAAAAGAAAAAGGAGCAAAATATCTTTTAAACAAGTAGCGCAAGCTGTCCTGTAGATTAAGCCAATCGAAGAAAGTCACCCCTCAAAAAAAGGTGAACTGTTATTTACATAACATCAAATATTATAGCATATTCTTATATTAAACTAATAATAAAGTATCAGAACCGAATAAAAAGGCGAATGTTAGGAAACAAAAATTTGGCAGTGTTTAGACGCGAACCATCGCCCCAACAATAAGTCATGCCTGGATATAGACGCAACTCATTACACTAAACCGACAAGTACGTCCTCGTAAGTAATCTGTCTTACCCCTTGCTAAAAACGTTAATCGTAGATAATTATGTTACTAATTCAAATTTAATTACAAGAAATTGTACCAAGAACAATACGTTTTGGTGGATCTTCAATGTGTCGCTGCCTTCAAATAGCCTACTCTGATAATACGCAAGTTACAATAATTCTTTTGCCACGAATATGATGTTTCTCATTATTTTATTGGAACGAATCACACAACTAACAACGGGTTTTCCAGTGATTCTCAATTTGCTGGTGCTCAGAAACGGCATATATACATATAGACTTGAAATGAATGCCAATATGGCGCCTCACAACTCTGTTCTCAAGGGACACGGCGTGCGTGTGACGAAGGTGGCGTTGTGCCATCTCATTGGTCAACGCTCAGACGCACGCTCAGAATATCTGACATGCCAGATATTGCTCTGCACGTTCGGAAAGGCTCCCGAACGTGCTATTCCACACTATGACGTCAGAAACTCGGCACGCTCAACGCTCAACGTTCGGATGCACGGTCCGTGTGCCGACGGCTTTAGAGTCCGTGTTGGCCACTGTCCGTGCGGCTTCCCCCGTCGGGGGCTCGAATCCTTCCGCGTGCATGGGTCTGTGTGTGGTTGTCCATAGCGTAAGTTAGTTGAAGTTAGATTAAGTAGTGTGCAGGCTTAGGGACCGATGACCTCAGCAGTTTGGTCCCATAAGACCTTACCACAAATTTCCAATTTCCAAAAGGAACCTAACTAGTACACAATCTGGACAGGAAGCCTTAACTTTCTTAAGTGTTTTAAGCTGCTTCCCTACATCAAGGATGTCTACTTCAAAGTTTCCGATGTTGTCAGTTGTCCTTGATTTGAATTCTGGAATATTTTCTTCGTTTTCTTTTGGAAAGGAATTGCGAAAAACCGTATTTAGGAACTCTGCTTTGGCAGGTTTCTCGCCTATGACACCACCATTGTTACCTCACAGTGAAGATATTGATTATGTCTTTCCGATGGTGTTTGCTGCCAGATTTAGAGACAGAGCTTCATTGTGAAAACTATGAAAAGCATCTCGTATTGAAGTTGGCGCTAAATTTCGAGCTTCTATAAAACTTCACCAATCTTCTCAATTTTGCATTCTTTGAAATTTGGCATGCTCTTTTCGTTGGTACTGTAATAGTGTTTTGACTTGTTTTGTGTACCATGGGGAATCAGTACCATTTCTTATCAACCCATAGATACCAGTTCTTTGAAACTAAATCACATAACATCTACGCTTATACAACCAGACTGGAAGGAGTGAAGACTATGTCTTAAGAAGGCGTCAAGAAATTTTTATCTGCTTTTCTGAGTAGATATATTTTTAGTTTATTTTAGGTGGGTTTTGGGGTTAGGGGTATTCAGTCTAGCTAAAATAACTTGTGTTTACTAATCTTTTTATTAGTTATGATGCTCCTTATTTGGTCGAAATTATTTGTTGCTGAGAGGTCAAGTATGCTTTCGCAATCATTTACACTTCGAATGGGCTCCTGAACTAGTTGTTCAAAACAATTTTCTGAGAGGCATTTCTAACATTCTGCGTGGTGTCTGTTTGTTCTAAGTCGTGTCTCCCTACCACTTTCACGCAACGACGCTCTGAGCGTGTTTTTTAGGGAATTGACTAGTTTGAACCTGGGACCTGTTGCTGGTAAGGAGACGCCAGACCACACATGACATGTAGAGTTCGGAAGAGTTCAGTGAGACTAGCGATGATATAATCAAATACGTAATGATTTCAGCGTCAGCTCCACTGCACTCCCTGTAAAAGAACCTTAATACTAATTAAATTTAGTGGAAGGGGTTCAAGGCTTTCCTATTTTTAGTTAGCTGGTAAAATAACGTCGAAAAAGCAGTTCAGTTTACCATTGGAATTTTTATTCAACTCACAAAACATTGTTTATAAATTGCGCTATTGCTGAAAGGAAATATTTTTATACAGGATGATAAAAACCAACTACGTTCAACAAAAATGTGAACGAATATTCCCTGAATGGGTTCTACAATGGATCGATGGATGACCTATGCCATATCACATCTATAATCTAGGTTCAAATTAAGTTTCATAAAAAACTATCAAAATGGTCTACAGTGACCCTCAATTATCTTTAATTACTTATTTAACTTTCGTAAATTACAATGGCTGATATGGCTTCTCAATAATTACATAACAGAAAAATCATCGCGTTTCAGATTTTAACTTCTAGTAGCAAATGTGAACACCATGAGCTTTAATTGACGATCGACACTAGTATTACGCAAAAAGGGGATGTAACAGATGAGACTTCTGCAGTTCTGAATGAAGCCGTATGACTCTTACGCGGCATCGCGTGCGTTCATTACCTTGTTGATGGTTAGTCAGCGTCAGGGGGCGGCGGGCAGCGCAGCTCCACACACCTCGCTGTCTCGGAAGCAACTCTTCTCTAACATCTCCTTACTACAATTTACCGAAGCTGGTTTACGAAAAAGGTATCTGGCTGTGTTTTCAACTGACCAATCAGGGTCTCAATGTTAACCTTAAGCTCCGCCTACAAACATTCTGTCTATCCAATGAGAAACGTTATACTTTTCGTGGTGGGGCAATGTTTTTAACATTTGCAACGTAACAGAGACGCGTATAGCCTCACGCTAAAACTTGCAGCTGGTGTGGCCCTTTTACTGTTATCCTAAGATCTATACTGTTCTTCTGGAGGGCTCTATCTTTTAACATGGGCTGGGGGGTGGTCTTGGCGGTCGGCCGGAAATGTGGGTGTCCGTCCCTTATCGTAGGGCCTTCTAGCTTAACACGGTTCTGCTCTCGGCTTCTGTTCTCGTTTCTCCCCTCGGAGCTGCGTCTGTTCCACGGTGGGAAGGAATGACATGCATTTAGGCGTTCTTGTGTTAGTCTGTGGTATTCCATTTGCTCGTTGATCGTATTACTTTGGTTAATTTAATGTCAGAGATTTATTCGGAGCTATGTGACATACTGCCGGATTTGCTATCATGCCAGGGTTTTCATGGAAGGTGTTGGATTTGCCTGACATCTTACACATTCAGCACGATTTCGGAAGACGTTTTATGCCTACCACCGAGCTTAAAAATATATTTTCGCCAACATATCAAGGATAGATTGAAGTCACAGCCAACTATAATTATGAATGGGGTACCTATTTGAAATGACACTCTGGTTTTTGTTTGCACTGTTCAGCAATTGTATCATCTCAGTAGGGTGGGGGAGGGTCCGTAAAAGGAACCAATTGTTAATTTATTCCGGTTGTCAAGTATTACCTCTACCCATACTAATTCACAGAAACTATCTTTAAGGTAAACTACTTCTGACAGCAGTAAACCATCCACCACCAACTGTATTTAACCTATATTTTCTGAACACTGTTAGGTCGTTTGATATTTTGGCTGAACTTACTCCTGACTTTAGCCAGCTTTCCCGTACCTAATAACGATTTCAGATTCATTGTTTTGTATTAGCGCTTAGAGATCTGGTCTTTCCCAGCACAGCTATGACAGTTCCAGCTGCAATATTGATTGTTCCTATGTCCACCCTCTTCCTGTGTTCATCCAGCAGCCTTTGCAACTAAAGCCCTTTTTGCACAGTCGCGAAGTTCCATTAAGGTTCCGGACTTCTACTGAAGGAAAGTGACGTTGAAATCTCAATCCAAAACAAGAGATTTATAGTGATAAGTACGCCCTGGCGTTTTTGCCTGCAACAGACCTAGCGTTCGCTGTGCCTAGCTGACGTGACGTCACCAACAAGCGCCGAGGCCTTCCTTTGAGTCGGTGTTGCCGTGGCACGGCACCCCAGACCGCGTGGCTACCCCGCGAGGCTATGTTCCTTTCAGAGTATGCTAATACAACAGTTCCATACTTATCAACATATATAATCGCTCCCACGCAGAAAGATCCGTACCCAGAGATTGGAGAGTTGCGCAAATCACACCAATTCCCAAGAAAGGAAATAGGGGGAATTCGCTGCATTACAGACCCATATCATTAACGTTGATTTGCTGTAGGATTTTGGCATATTCTGTACTAGGACAATGTGAATTGAAGGAAAAGATTTACTGACAAATAGCCAACATGGATTCTGAAAACATCGCTCTTGTGAAACACAACTAGCTCTTTATTCTCACGAAGTAATGAGTGCAATAAACAGGGGACGTCAAACTGATTCCACTGTTTTTAAATTTCCAAGTTTTTGACACCATTCCTCAGAGGTGACTTCCAATTAAATTGCATGCGTGTGGCGTATCATGTCAGCTGTGCGACTAGACTCGCGATTCCCTGGCAGGAAGGTCACATTTTGTAATAACTGACAGAAAGTCATCGAGTAAAACAGAAATAATATCTGAAATACCCCAAGGAAGCATTATAGGCCCTCTGTTGTTCCTGTTCTACATAAACGATTTATGAAACAATTCTAAAAGGCCTCTTAGGTTTTTTGGAGACGATGCTGTCACTTACCGTGATGTAATGTCATCATATGATAAAAATTAATTGCAAATTATGATTTAGTAAAATCATCAGAAGATCAAAACCAATTCCAAACTATTTAGATAAGATATCTGCCTTGTGCAAAAAGTGGGAATTGACTCTAAATCATGAAAAATGTGAAGTCATCCACATGAGCACTAAATAGAATCCGCAAAATTTTAGTTACACGATAAATCACACAAATCTAAAGGCTATAAACTCAGTTAAATACTTACGGTATACAATTACAAACAACTCGATCACATAGATAATGTTGTGGGGAAAGCAAACCAAAGACTGCGATTTACTGACAGAACATTTAGAAAGTGTAACAGGTCCACTAATGAGGTCGACAACATTACCCTTGTCCGTCGTCTTCTGGAGTACTTCTGTGTGTGTGGGATCCGCATCAGATAGGACTGACGGAAGACATCAAGAAAGTTCAAAGAAGGGCAGCTCGTTTCGTATTGTCGCGAAATAGGGGAAAGAGTGCCATGGATATGAAACACGAATCATAAAAAATCATTAAAGGAAAGGTGTTTTACGCTGCCGCAGGATCTTCTCAGAGTGTGAAAATATTTTGTTGGCGCCCACCTTCATAGGGAGATATGGTCATCATAATAAAATAAGAGAAATCAGAGCTCACCCGGGAAGATTTCTATGTTCGTTTTTCCCGCGCGCTGTTCGTGAGTGGAACGGTAGAGAAATAGCTTAAAGTTGTTCGGTGAACCTCTGCCAGCCACTTAATTATGAATTTCAGAGTAATCATGTAGATGTAGATGTATTTGTAACCACTACGTTATCATCTTTTCTGGCTCTTAGGTCTCATAATAGGCGATAAACGACAATGAGCCATCTAACCGGCGACAAATGGAATAAGACAAGAAACACATTTCTTCGTTTTTATCTCGATATAAAATTTAGCTTTTTCCATAGATCTGTTTTCCGATTTCTTTCACAACTGAATTAACCGGCTTACGTTGCTTGCAACTCTACTCTGTACGTTTTGTAGATGGACAAGATGGGTACGAAAACAGTTTCCTTGTAGACCCACTGCAGTTGTAGCACAATATTTCAGCGACAGAGAAGACTCCGCTGCCTGCCACACGGGGTCTAATGGAGCGACAGGAACTACTGCTCAGACAAGAGACCAGTAGGGCACTCTGTGAATAGTTTCAAAGAATCCTACCAGCCGATGTGAACGACAAGGAGCGGGATGCACGCGCTTGTGTGACGCTTGGATGGTGCAATTGCTTCACTGCAGAGATGCGACGGCGCCAAGACTTTTGGCGTTTCCGCTTCAGTTCGTCTAGAAGAGTTCGTAACATCGCCGTAACTCCTGAAGACTAGAGCTTAACGGCCAAGGATGCGACAAAATATATTGTACTGCAGACGGGCTGGTAGAGACATGCGTGACAACTCAGACGAACGGTGACCGAAAGCTCATAGAATAAACTTCTACAAGTTTCCAGAGTTTTGTCTATCACCAATATAGAGACGAAAATATTTTTTTCTTAAATTGTATGTTGCTATTCTTTCGATATCACAATCGCATTTCTAAGGTAGTTAAATTTAGTGTATAACTCTTTTCTAGATACGACAAAAAATTACTGAATAAAAATACACTAAGAATGGAGATAATTGTGCACTTCTTGTGGTTCTTTGAGTGCCCTCGTCCATGAAGCAAAAGTCTCTATTCTGAACTTAAGACCGAGCGACGTGGCGTTGTGGTTAGCACACAGCATTCGCATTCGGGAGGACGACAGTTCAGATACCTGCCAGCCATTCAGATTTAGGTTTTTCGTGATTTTTATAAATCTCTTAAGGCAAATTCCGAAATAATTTCTATGAAAAGCTGATGTCCGATTTCCTTCCCCATCTTTCCCAATTCGAATTCCTGCTCCATCTCTAATGCCCTCGTTGTCGACGGGTCGTTAAACTCTAATCTTCCTTATTTATTGAAGTTGCAGACAATTAACCGATGCAGTAGGCATCAGTTGCGAATATCTCTTTGGAGGTTTTCACTTAAGTACAATACTTGGTTTCTTATGAGGATTCCCTCGATTCAGTTACGTAAACGTAAACATCACCTATCTCATCCTGTACTTAAAACAGTAGAGCTAATTTTTTTTCGTTTTTTTGAAAGATTTCGAAAGATATAAATGCCATTTGACTGTACAACAGGTTTTATTCCACAGTCTAGATTTCGACCTTAGTCCATTATCAAATGTGACAAGTATCGAAAATCATTCGACTTAAGTAGGGCTACGTAATGAAAGAGTCATCTGTACAGAAGCTATGGAGCTGCATGCGTCTTTCGAACACACTAATTATAATTCATTTAACTCTAAGATGTCCATATCCCTTCGAACTAGCCATTAAACAAATCCACTATTAATATTTGTCCAAGCAAGTAAAATGCTCGTATCCTGAAAAAGTGAAGCGCGGTCATTATGCTGTACGAGGGGTGTTCAATAAGTGATGCAACATATTGTTTTCTGAAAGAAGGTTGGTTTTATTCAGGATTCCAATAAATCATATTGTGCCCACTCTTTTGGCTAGAAAATCCTATTCTGCAACATAGTTTCCGTTCTATGCGAAGGCCTTACTCCACCTTGTTGGAAGGCCAGTATATCCGCATGGTACCACTCTATTGGTCGACGTCGGAGCAAACGCTTGCTCGATCAATAACCTCCCCATCATCCACGTACTGCTTCCAGTGGAGTTTATCCTTCATCGGGGCAAACAGATGGAAGTAGGAAAGTGCGAGGTACTTACTTTGGGATGGATGAGGAAGAACAGTCCAATGAAGTTTTGTGAGCTCCTCGCGGGTGCGCAGACTTACGTGAGGCCTTGCGTCGACAAGGGAAAGGAGAAGTTCGTTTGTATTTTTGTGGTAAGGAACACACTGAAGTAGTTCCTGAGGCTGTGTGCGGCCGGCCGGCACGCGGGAGATACGTGTCTGCCCGATCTTGTTGCGATTATGACAGAGCTTCACGAAACGACTCACTGTGCTTCTGTTCACTGTCAGGTCTCCTTTTTTGAGTCATCGGTCTTCTGACTGGTTTGATGCGGCCCTCCACGAACTCCTCACCTGTGCCAACCTCTTCATCTCAGAGCAGCAGTTGCAACCTACGTCCTCAGTTATTTGCTGGATGTATTCCAGTTTCTGTATTCCTGTACAGTTTTTGCCCTCTACAACTCCCCTTAGTACTATGGAAGTCATTCCCTGATGTCGTAACAGATATCAACCTGTCCCTTCTTCTTGTCAGTGTTTTCCATGTATTCATCTCCTCTCCGATTCTGCGCAGGGCCTCCTCTTTCCTTACCTTACCAGTCCACCTAATTTTCAACATTCGTCTGTAGCACCACATCTCAAATTCTTCGATTCTCTTCTGCTCTTGATTTCCCACAATCCATGTTTCACTACCATACATAAGATTTGTGTCCCACACTTCAGTTGACCTATATAGGACAACCGATGAACAACAGGATACTACCTTCGTAATTCAACTGAGGTACAGGATGCTAATGTTACGTATGTCGCTTTTCTCGCCTTTGCTAGCACTAGTATTCTGTTCTTGAGATGATCTGTATGGGTCGACTGAAGTACGGGATACAAACTTTGCATATGTCAGTCTTTTCGCCTTCGATAGTAATAGTATTGATGAGAAATGTCGTAGCAATAGCGAAGGCAAAGAAAAAAGCTACAACTGTAAAATTTTATTTTGTTCTGCAGTTCACGAACCCTGCTTCAGGTCTTCCATATTCATGCCCACAAACGAAAATCGAAAAATAAAAATTGTCCAGAATGATAAACAATCCTTCCAAATTATCTCCAACTCACTATGAATGAAAATAAATACCGAATGAATTGGAACGAACAAATGATTTAATACAAGTTACAAAAATAGTACACAATGTCTAGCCCTGTCTTTTAAAAACACATTCATTTATATCAATTTACAATGATGATGCTATGCCACAGAAGATAACCGATTTTTGATCTACGGCTCAAAAATAAGGATATAAATATCTATGAATAAACCATGACGTTATTGGTCAAAGCTGACGGGTTGTATCCCCTCCTTCAGTTGACCCCAAACTTCCGACATTCCACGCTCCGACTCGTACAACGTTATCCTTTCGTTGGTTATCCAATATTTTTCTCATGGCCGCCTCCCCTTTGGCAGTTCCCTACCCGGAGATCCGAATGTGGGACTGTTCCGGAATCTTTTTCCAATGGAGAGACCATCGTGACGCGTTTCCAGTTATAGGCCACATGTTCTTTGGATACATGTCTTTAATGCAGAGGTTTCCATTGCCTACTGCATCCTCATGTCGTTGATTATTTGCTGATTCTTCCGCGTTTAGGGGCAGTTTCCCACCCCAAGTACAAGAGAGTGCCCTGAACCTCTGTCCGCTCCTCCGTCCTTTTTGACAAGGCCGTTGACAGAATGAGGTTGACGTCTTATGCCGAAATGTTAATGGTGATTATTAATCAAAATTCAAGTTGTGGCGGGTTTCAAAATAGGGACTGAGCTCGTTTTAATTACTAATCAAAGTCTCTAGCCCTAGACCATGGTGCGGTCCTCAAGCGTTTTGTAAGTGGCTATGAATATCTGTGATGCTCTGATTTTCCGCCAAAAGGAGCTCTCTGTTGGGGAAGCACCTCCGAGACAGACGCCATTTTGAAGGAAACGTATAGCACCGCCATCTATGGGAACTTCACGAAACTATAGGGGCTGAAGTGGGTATATTCCACGATGTCCCAAATCCAATCACACATTTTTTCAACTGAAAATGGTCGAGAAAAAATGTGTTCCATTATTTGTAAACGCCACTCGTATTTAGGTTCAGTTTAACAAGACTAGCTGATTCGTACTTGCGGAGCAGTTCGTATTTCCGAGGATAAGTTGCCTGTCCTTTGAATTTAATGTAGCCAGTAGGAAACCTTCAGTTCGTCGACATTTGTATTCTACATCTAGAGGGTTGGATCCCCTCCTTCGAAAGCGTCAGATTGCAAAGCCTGGGCTACTCTCAGGGTGGAATCTCCGTCTTCGAAGATTGTGTGTGTTTGTCTGTCTGTCTGTCTGCCCGCTGCTGTCGCTGTTCGTTCGTCCGTCCGTCCGTCCGTCCGTCCGCCTGCTGGCTGTCCATCGCCGTCGTCGTAACCGCTGCCGCCGCCGCCGCCGCCTGCTGTTCGTCCGTCTGTTCGCCGCCGACGCCGACGCCGCCTGCTGTTCGTCCGTCTGTTCGCCGCTGCCCATCGCCGACGCCGACGCCGCCTGCTGCACGTCCGTCTGTCCGTCGCCGTTCGTCTGCAATGAGTACTCCCACCTCCACCGTCATCTACACCTCCCCCTCCCCCTCTCCCACAGTCACTTCCTGGAGTGCCGCCTCTGGCCTCCCTCCTTCCACCTCCCCTTCCCTTCCACCACTTACCCACCCCCCTATCTCCTCCCCTGCTGTATACCCACACCTCTACACCCTTCCTCCAGCCTCCACACCCTCAACAGCTCCCACTACTACCCCCGCCCTCACGTACGCCTCTGTTGCCGCCTCTGCTGCCACCCCTCAGGTGGTTGGCTTCCCCTCTCTCACCGACCCCGTCGCTTCGTCTTCTGCATCTCCCGCACGCATCACGTCGCGCCGAGCCACCATCGCCACCACTGAACCAGCTGCTTCTCCCGGTGCCTCCACTACACCACAGGGATCTGCCACCCGCCACCTCCCTCTCCTCCCTGTCCCTCTCCCCTCCTCCCAGCCTCCAGTCTCCAAAAAACCCCAAAAGCGCGTCCTTACCGACTCTGCTCCCGCCACTTCCTACAAAAAATCAACACCACCTCCCCCTCCCCCTGCCATCACCATGGACACCACCCCTCCTCCTGCCACCCCTACCTTGGCTCCCACCCTCCACACCTTTGTCCTGTCAACTCCCGATCCTAAGTTCCTTGACGCTCGTACCCTCACCAAGGAAATACGAAAGTACTTACCTGGTGCTCCCATCTCCCAACTCATTCCCCGCAGGGACTCAGTCCTTATCAAGTCCCCGTCCCCATCCTTTCACACAGACCTCCTGCAAAAACTCCCACGAGTTATGTTTGGCCCCCGCGCCTCTCTGACACCCTTCCTTTCCGCTTCCACTCCTCGTCAGCCCCAGCCTCCCCGTCGCCCCCCCACCTACACCGCTGTGATCACCAAGCTCAGCCCGGTGATCACAGAGGATGAAGTGTTGGTAGAACTGAACTCCCACCCGGACTTGGAAATCCGCTCTGCCCGCCGTATCCACAATGCCTCTGGTCCCACCTACCTCATGCGGGTATTCTCAGAGTCCCCCCCATCCATAGACCATCTCCTCACCCAGGGTGTCCTGATACACCACCGTCGCCACCCTGTTGAATCCTCCAAATCCCCTCCCCAATCCTACCGTTGCCAGCGGTGCCTGATGTACAATGACCGCCTGACTCCCAACTGCAAAAACCCCCCCACCTGTCCCCATTGCAAGGCCTCCCACTTTCTCAAGAACTGCCCCAACCTCGCTGCTCCTCCTTCCTGTAATACCTGCAATGGCCCCCATCCCACATACTCCCACAAGTGTAAAGCTAAACCCCCTCCAGCCACCGCTGAACTTACAGTCCCAGTTCGTCCCGTCGATCCTCCTGTCCATCCTAACAATTCCCTCCGTCCACCCCCCACGGCCGAGGACATCATCTGGTTCATTACCGTTGTACTCCAAAACATTCACCCTTTTCAGCGCCCGCACACCTTCCAACAAATATCCCTTGCTGCTCGCTCTGTTTTCCACCTGAACACCTTCGCCACTTACTCCCACAACCAAGCCCACTTCACCTTCACCCGCCTCAACACCCTAGTTTAAGTCTCTTCCCTTCCCTCTCTTCCCCCCTCCTTCCCGTCATGGCGCGGCACGAGTCTCGCATCCTCTTCCAGAACATTCGCTCCTTCCGCTCCAACAAATACCTCCTCATGCACACCCTCTCCCACCACCAGGTCTACACCTTCCTCTTGAACGAAGCCGTTCTCCAGCCCCACCATTCTATCCGCACCTCCCCCTATATCCTCCACCGCACTGATGCTCCTGGTCCTCGTGCGCAGGGTGGAGTCGCGATTGGCCACCTTAAGCATATCCCCGTCCAGCCACAACCTCTCCTCAATGACCCCACTGAACACCTTATCCTTAGCGTCTTCTTCCCCTCCCTCACCATTACCTGTGCCACCATCTATGTCCGCTCCACTGCTCCTCTTCCTTATGCCTTCATCTCACACATTGACCACACCTTCTCCACCTATGTGATTGCCGCCGACCTCAACATCCATAGCCGCACTCCTGCTGCCCTTCGGCGGTGGCATCAGTTCCTCTCCACTATCCAGGGTGACCTTGTTCCCATTCCCCAGCACACCCGACCCGAAAGTAACACCACCCCTGATGTTGTCATTGCCTCCGTCAACCTCCTTGGGCGTATCACTGTCGCCGTCCTTGACCCCACAGGTAGCGATCACCTCCCTGTCCTTCTCACCATAACGTCTGCAAACCGCCCCCCTCCAACTCCGCAACCTGCACCCCCTCCCAAGGTCGTCCATTACTGACGCCGTGGAGGCCCATGTTCCTACTAAAACCATCCACCCACACCGTCCCACTCTCCCTCCGCGGGCTGTCCTCCTCCTCCGTGAATCCCGCCGCCTCTATCGCTCCTTCCTCAACACTCGTGACAGGGATACACTCCAACGCCACCGGCAAATACAGCGACACGTACGGAACCTTATTACAGCAACGAAACGCCGGGACTGGCGCCAGACCTGCACACGACTCAATGCCACCCTCCCTATCAACTCCTCCAAGTACTGGTCCGCCTTCCATCGTCTTACTGGTTCCCTTTCCGCTCCCCACTACCCCCTTCTCCATAACGATCGCCCCCTTCCAGACAACCTCAGTAAGGCCAACCACTTCACTTCCCACCTTTCCGAGGTCTTCTCCATCCCCGATGATCCCCACTTTGATTATTCTCTTTTCCCCACCGTCATGGAACGTGCTGATACCTCAGTCGCTCCACTTGCTCCTAGTCTCCAGTACTTGGGGCAGTTGCCCCCCTCCGACGTCAACACTCCCATCACAGCACAAGACATTAAACTTCTCCTCCAGTCCAAACGCAACACGGCCCCTGGTCACGACTGTGTCACCTACCGTCACCTTCAAGAAAGCCCCTATTCCTTCCTAACTGTCCTCGCCCATCTCTATAATGTCATCCTCTCTACTGGCTTCTACCCTGACCTGTGGAAGACCTCCCGTGTCCTCCTATTCCTCAAACCCAACAAACCCCCTTCTGCCGCTTCTTCCTATCGTCCCATCTGCCTCACCTCCATCTTCAGTAAGGTCTTTGAATCCATCCTCTCCCACCGTATCCATCGGCACCTTGCTAAACACCACCTCCTCCCCCTTACCCAGTGTGGCTTCCGACCCTCCTTCTCTGCTGACGACCAACTCCTCAACCTTGTTCACCTTCTGTCCCTCCAGCTCAACTCCCGTCGCTCCGCCATTTTTGTTTCCCTTGACCTCCAAAATGCCTATGACCGTGTATGGCATCCCGGTCTCCTCTTCAAACTCCAAACCTACGCCCTGCCTATCAATTTTGTCCATCTGGTCGCTTCCTTCCTCTCGCACTGTCCTTCCTATGTCACCCTCCACAACACCAACTCCCGTATCTTTTATCCCACGGCTGGCGTCCCCCAGGGTTCTGTCCTCTCCCCTCTCCTTTATCTCTTGTATACAGCTGATATGCCCAAGCCACCCCCACCAGTCCACCTTCTCCAATATGCTGATGACACCGCCTTCCTGGCTCTCTATCCTACCCTTCAGCGGTCTCAACGTACCCTCCAAACCCACCTTAACCAGTTCACCACTTGGTGTAACCAGTGGCTCCTCCGTCTCAACCCCTCCAAAACCCAGGCAATCATCATAGGCCGCACCACTCGCTCCTTTCGCCTCCATGATTTCTACCTCACCCTTTATGGTCGTCCTATCCAACTCACCCCCACCCTGAAATACCTTGGTCTCACCCTTGACCGACACCTCAGCTGGACCCCTCATCTCCTGACCATCCAGCAGAAAGCCCATTCCCACCTCCGCCTGCTGAAACTCCTGTCCGGCCGGACATGGGGATTGCATCCTTCTACCATCCTCCACACCTACAAATCCCTCATCCGTCCTATCCTCTGTTATGCCAACGTCGCCTGGATCTCCACCCCCACCTGCTTTTACAAGGCCCTCCAAATCCTTGAACACCATGCGCTCCGCCTTGCCTTCCGTATCCGCCTTCCTTCCCCCACACGGCTCCTGTATGAACTGATCCCCTTCCCCCACCTCCTCTTGTTCCTCCAACATCTCCGCATCCTTTACATTGTTCGCAGGGTTGATCCCCCCCACCCTCTGGTTTCCTCCTTCCTCTCCACCCCCCGCCCATTGCCGCGCCTCTATCGCTGTATCCCTCCCTCTCTCCACCTCCACACCCTCCATCTCCTTCATCAGGGCAATTTCCAACGCCTCCCCCTCCCGGATGACGAACTTCGCCATGACATATACCCTTCCTTCCACCTATAACCCGGCCTTGTTCCCCCCCCCCTCCCCAGGGCCCCCTTCTCCACTTTCCTCCTTCTCCCAGAGCGGATTTTCCTCCATCTCCCCCTCCCCTGAGGCCCTGCACCCCATACTTGCCTCTCTCCTTCCCACATCCCTCCCTACCTAGCCCTCTTCCGCGCGCCCCCCATTCCCCTCCCCCATCTCTTCCCCTCCCTCCCTTCTTCAGGTCTCCCTCATCTCCTTGAACCTGGCAGATCCTCTGTATTGATCATCATCGGTGTGCCACATCAGTGTTGTGTTTAGTGCTGTTTCTCGTGTGCGTCAAGAGGTGTGATTTTAATTGTGTACTGCCTTGAGGTTCGCCGTCAGTGTTACGTTGTGTGCTATGCCATCCGTCAACACCTTTATGCTCCAGTCATACTGCGCCTTGTGTTCTTTTAATCGTCGCAGTGTGTGGCTTTTTGTGTTTGCTACTTTTAAACAGTTTTTTATCTCCATTTTACAGTCACCCCGTTTTTTTCTTTGTCTATTGCCTTCCATGATGTTCTCCCTTTTTATATCTATGTTCGCCTTCTTCTCTCCTTTGCTGTTTTTAAATGTCTTCTATTGTTTTGTTCTATGTCTTTCGGCTGAAGAGCAGCACATATGCTGCTGCCAGCCCGCCCCGATGGGGAATTGAAATACAATAAAGAACAAAAAACAAAAAAAAAATTGTATTCTATCACCACCAGTTACAAAGTTTTAATTACCACCCCATACATACAAATAAATAATCAATAATTAATCAATGTGAAACCAAGACAACAGATATGTACCTGCTAAAATAGAAAAAAAAATTAAGTGATAATGAAAAACTTATGAGTTCCTGTTCTAAAGGGCTTTTTCCTGAAAAAAAGAAACGTAAAGGTTTTCGCTACATGCAACAAGACTACTGTAGAACTTCCAGCAGGAACATTGACGTCACATATGAGTCAGACAGAAAATGCTGTATGATTCATTTCAGATAGCAACGAGTTCCTATTTGCGTACTGAGAAGCAGAAGGTCAGATGAGGAGCCGACAAGATAATCAGAGGACTGTGACTGACAGTTGTTTGACTGCAGAGAGCCTCCGCCTGTTACAGGCTGCGATGATTTCATTTGTTTCCTGTCCTGCATCCGATGCTGCTGTCTGTAAGGTTTGATTACACAAAGTTCTGTGCTTGTGGTCGGAGATCTGCACTATTACTCCAAGGCAGTGACTCACCGCAGGGAAGTGTAGTTTTCTTGTTTCCTTAAAGCCTTCACGAATTCTGTTCTCTTAGAAATGATATTTTTATTTCCAAATATACAAATTAGTGATCACAGCTACAAACGTGGTATACATTTGGTGGAAACATTTCCATGTCCATGAACGTATTAAACGGCGTTACATCTGTCCATCATAAAAAGCTGATATGGGATTTCAACAAATTCATTTTAGAACGACTTGATAACAAGCAGAAAAACTCGAGGCTCTAAAATTAAAGATATTACACACGATATAATTTGATATACTAATTGACATCTTCATGTTGGGTCAGAAATTTGGCAAACGACGAATATTGGGGTTTGTTTTCTGACTAGCCATGACGCAATGACTGCTTTTGTTTTTTGCTCGTTTTAAGGTTCTCCTGGAAGTCTTTTAAACTGCTAGTGAATCTTTGATCTTAATGACGTTACAATGATCTATGATTATGTCGGACGTCATAGTCTGGACAAAGTTCGTTGACCTTGTGCATATGTAGAAAAATTGGAAAAACGTACGTATTACGTCACATATATATTTTTGACCCTGGCATCAAAAAAGAAACGTAAAGGTTTTCGCTACATGCAACAAGACAACTGTAGAACTTCCAGCAGGAACTTTGACGTCACATGTGAGTCAGACAGAAAATGCTGTATGAACGTGAACGTTCAGGTTTTGTCTTTTCGGTGACATGCCAGAAATAATGCTATTAAAGTAGAACTGTTCTATGCAAAGGATTCAGCAAACTGCAAAAACAAGTTGTTTTCTTGCGTCAACGACAACCTGTTCGGAACTCGGAACTGCCTTAACGAGCAAAGATAGAGCAAATACAATAATTCTATCTTAACAGAATATTTCTTCATTTAACAGACGAAGACCTGAAAGCTATGCCTTCAACTAGATTATGGCGAGACAATGTAAATTCCCCGATTTAAAGAAATAGACACAGTGTATTGAAGCATACATTTATATATCTCGAGTCTCTATCCTTAGTTTTTAGCGTAATAGTTCATGTCTAATAATGATGCACCTGAGCATAATTAAAAACGACATTAATAATTTTTTTGGTCGTCAGTAATGAGCTGTGAGAGTAAAAAAGTTGCTACTTCCTTCCTGGATTCGCTTTAGTGTTGGAGGGACAGCAGAAGATTGCATAAACA
This sequence comes from Schistocerca americana, assembly GCF_021461395.2. Lineage (NCBI taxonomy): Eukaryota > Metazoa > Arthropoda > Insecta > Orthoptera > Acrididae > Schistocerca > Schistocerca americana. The sequence goes on from NC_060120.1 coordinate 574,482,487, forward strand.
GTGAGAATCTGATTGGAGTGAGCCAGTATCAAGGACACTGCAGAGGCAGACTTGCATTTCGCTATTTTCATCAAGCTGCTGCTCACTTCTTACATTCCTCCGCCTCGTGCAAAACACATAATTTGGGCTCATTGTTCCATCTCTCGTGTGCTCTACTACTAGTCAAGCATGAAATACTGAAAATCAGTAAAGCCAGAGAAATGAAAAGCTACGAAACAACTGAAAATAATCTGGATGCATTTCAAAATTATTCTAGTTTCTGGAAAACTTCGAAAGCGGGTCCTAAATTAAATTTGAGTAACACTCTTTAGCATTTAAGATAAACTCACACAGGATCGCGAGACAGTAGGACGCATTTAAAAGTAGGAACGATACGCTGCTCAGTAGATCCTGTCATTTTTGCCTGTGTATTTGAGATACATTGGTGTGCAAAAATTCCCTGAATATACACTGTTGGGCAAAGCTTAAGGACGAAGGTAACTTTCGCATGATGTGTCACTGCCGAGTAACATAGCTCGATGAAACTTGGATCACACACAGACATAACTGCTTCAGTGAGGCACGTGAAAGAAAGCGCAAGGAAAAGAATGGAAATAAAACTTTTATTCAAAGACAATAGTTACAATGAAGTCACTGGAATTTGTGGTAGTAGCCTGGACATTACGAAAAACATGACATGGTTCTTAGTAGGGTGTATGCTCTGCGACATGATCCCACGTTGACTACATGAGTGGAAACAGTTCTTGTGGAAGAGCGTTCAATTTCTCCACCAGCGCGGTAGACAATTTATGGATGGTCACGTGTTTGTGGACGTTCTGCAGGATATCTTTCCAAACCAGCCCCCACGTGCACGATGAGATTTTAAGTCGAGGGACGGACACGCCAATTCACTCGCCGAAAATGCTCCCGTTTCAAGATCTCGTCCACCTGCGCTCTTCGCTGGGGTCGCTCCAGAACCGAATGCACCTCTGAAGAAGCGTACATGGAGAACGAGTACAGTGTCGCTATAACATATGCCCATGCAACTTTGTCTACCCACACCATAACCCATAACCACCAAAACGATTATGTTCGACGAACGGCAGGCGTAGATGTGAAGGGGTTAAGACGTTCTTGGTGCGTAACACGACGGTCATCGCTTGCGGTGGTCAGACATAGTCGACCGGTAGCTTGAATACTAGAACGCCTGCCCTCATGCTCCCAATGCAGTCCACCATCGGGTCACTGTCACATACGAATGCTCCTCAAAATATTTTACGATTCGACCAACCAGCCAAATGGAGACCCACAATGAGACCCCTTTCAAACACCGTCAGGTGTTGATAAAGTTGTCTTCACACGAGTACACGACATCTCCCAGTTCTTTATAGTGATCATTCAATATATGACGCTATTCACCCGCCTTAGATACCCCTCCAGACGTGATGACAACGCTAAACACCAATGGATTCTCGTGTCCGTCGTAGCCTACCTGTTACACAGAATTGCAAATATGACCGTTTATATACCGAGAAACGAAGTGTACATGTACCATGTTACACTGATATTCGACCATGTCTGCTGAGCGATTTACTTCTTTTGTCCTTTAGTAAGTACTGCGTATTTTTGTAATCCTAAACTTGTTATACCCTCGTATGTTGGTGATCTGACGTGCTTGTTTTGTTAAAATTAACAATTTAACCATTTACCTGCTGAGCTAATTATTGCATTAGTCGTGATATTTCATTATGACGTCGCATCGAATCTTAAAAACCCTCACATAAAAGGATCGCTCAATAGGTAATGTATCACACTTCTTTCTCGGCTACTAGGGTAGCAGAGTACGTGTGGCGTGCACACGGGGGTTTTTTAGGTTAGAGGGACCCCCCCTTGGGCGAAACGATAAAATACCTGACGGCTTACCAGAGAGGACATTATCATCGTTGATAAAGAACGTCCGTCCTCAGAGACCAAAAACAGGAAAAGTTAACGTAATATTGGTAAACTGCAGGAGTATCCAGGGCAAGGTTCCTGAATTAGTATCTCTTATTGAAGGAAATAGTGCGCATATAGTATTAGGAACGGAAAGTTGGTTAAAACCGGAAGTGAGCAGTAACGAAATCCTAGACACAGAATGGAATATATACCGCAAGGATAGGATAAACGCCAATGGTGGAGGAGTATTTATAGCAGTAAAGAATTCAATAATATCCAGTGAAGTTATTAGCGAATGCGAATGTGAAATAATCTGGGTTAAGTTAAGTATCAAAGGTGGGTCAGATATGATAGTCGGATGCTTCTATAGACCACCTGCATCAGCAACCGTAGTAGTTGAGCGCCTCAGAGAGAACCTGCAGAACGTCGTGAAGAAGTTTCGTGATCATACTATTGTAGTAGGGGGAGACTTCAATCTACCAGGTATAGAATGGGATAGTCACACAATCAGAACTGGAGCCAGGGACAGAGACTCTTGTGACATTATCCTGACTGCCTTGTCCGAGAATTACTTCGAGCAGATAGTTAGAGAACCAACTCGTGAAGCTAACGTTTTAGACCTCATAGCAACAAATAGACCGGAACTTTTCGACTCCGTGAATGTAGAAGAGGGTATCAGTGATCATAAGTCAGTGGTTGCATCAATGACTACAAGTGTAATAAGAAATGCCAAGAAAGGAAGGAAAATATATTTGCTTAACAAGAGTGATAGGGCACAAATCGCAGAATATCTGAGTGACCACCATCAAACGTTCATTTCTGAGGAAGAGGATGTGGAACAAAAATGGAAAAAATTCAGAAACATCGTCCAGTACGCCTTAGATAAGTTCGTACCGACTAAGGTCCAAAGCGAGGGGAAAGATCCACCGTGGTATAACAATCACGTACGAAAGGTACTACGGAAACAAAGAAAGCTTCATCATAGGTTTAAGAGTAGTCGAATCATAGCTGATAAGGAAAAGCTGAACGAAGCGAAAAAGAGCGTAAAGAGAGCAATGAGAGAAGCATTCAACGAATTCGAACATAAAACATTGGCAAACAATCTAAACAAGAACCCTAAAAAGTTTTGGTCATATGTAAAATCGGTAAGCGGATCTAAATCCCCTATTCAGTCACTCGTTGACCACGATGGCACCGAAACAGAGGACGACCGAAGAAAGGCAGAAATACTGAATTCAGTGTTCCGAAACTGTTTCACTGCGGAAAATCGTAACACGGTCCCTGACTTCAGCCGTCGCACGGACGCCAAAATGGAAAATATTGAAATAAACGATATCGGAATTGAAAAACAACTGCTATCACTTAGTAGCGGAAAAGCATCCGGACCAGACGAGATACCCTTAAGATTCTACAGTGATTATGCTAAAGAACTTGCCCCCTTTCTATCAGCAATTTATCGTAGATCGCTGGAAGAACGTAAAGTACCTAGCGACTGAAAGAAAGCGCAGGTCGTTCCCATTTTCAAGAAGGGTCATAAATCAGATGCGAATAATTATAGGCCTATTTCGCTTACGTCAATCTGTTGTAGAATAATGGAACATGTTTTGTGTTCTCGTATTATGACGTTCTTAGATAATACAAATCTCCTTCATCATAACCAGCATGGATTCCGCAAACAGAGATCATGTGAAACTCAGCTCGCCCTATTTGCCCAAGAAATTCACAGTGCCGTAGACACTGGCGAGCAGATTGATGCCGTATTCCTGGATTTCAGGAAGGCATTTGATACGGTTCCGCACTTACGTTTAGTGAAAAAAAAAAATACGAGCTTACGGAATATCGGACCAGGTTTGTGATTGGATTCAGGATTTCCTAGAAGAAAGAACACAACATGTCATTCTTAACGGTTCAAAATCTGCAGATGTAGAGGTAATTTCGGGAGTACCGCAGGGAAGCGTGATAGGACCTTTATTGTTTACAATATACATAAATGACTTAGTTGACAACATCGGTAGCTCCGTGAGGCTATTTGCAGATGACACGGTTGTCTACAAGAAAGTAGCAACATCAGAAGACTCGTACGTACTCCAGGAGGACCTGCAGAGGATTAATGCATGGTGCGACAGCTGGCAGCTTTCCCTAAACGTAGATAAATGTAATATAATGCGCATACATAGGGGCAGAAATCCATTCCAGTACGATTATGCCATAGGTGGTAAATCATTGGAAGCGGTAACGACCGTAAAATACTTAGGAGTTACTATCCGGAGCGATCTGAAGTGGAATGATCACATAAAACAAATAGTGGGAAAAGCAGGCGCCAGGTTGAGATTCATAGGAACAATTCTAAGAAAATGTGACTCATCGACGAAAGAAGTAGCTTACAAAACGCTTGTTCGTCCGATTCTTGAGTATTGCTCATCAGTATGGGACCCTTACCAGGTTGGATTAATAGAAGAGATAGACATGATCCAGCGAAAAGCAGCGCGATTCGTCATGGGGACATTTAGTCAGCGCGAGAGCGTTACGGAGATGCTGAACAAGCTCCAGTGGCGGACACTTCAAGAAAGGCGTTACGCAATACGGAGAGGTTTATTATCGAAATTACGAGAGAGCACATTCCGGGAAGAGATGGGCAACATATTACTACCGCCCACATATATCTCGCGTAATGATCACAACGAAAAGATCCGAGAAATTAGAGCAAATAAGGAGACTTACAAGCAGTCGTTCTTCCCACGCACAATTCGTGAATGGAACAGGGAAGGGGGGATCAGATAGTGGTACAATAAGTACCCTCCGCCACACACCGTAAGGTGGCTCGCGGAGTATAGATGTAGATGTAGATGTAGATTTCGGTTGAAAAAATGCGTAATTTGTTGTGGGACATCATGAAATAACTCCCGCTTCAACGTATACAGCTCCATGAAGTTGTAATAGGTGGCGGCGATACACGTAGCCGTGAAAATTGCCTATAACTCGGTCATCGACTCGAACTGTACTGGAGTATATGAACATCATTTCGTGGTGCTTCAACTCTGCCAGAGCTCTAAGAACTGCAGTGACTGGCAAGTGGTGGCGTACCAGTCTCTCAGAAACCTATGACCAGATGCTTTAATGAGTGAGAGATCTGGAGAGCGTGCTGGCCACGCCAGCAGTCGGGCACCCTCTGTATCGAGGCAGGTCATCACAGACAACATGCAGTCTAATGTCACCTTGATGAAAGACTCAGAGGCCTTAACGCAGGATCGGCCAGAAATTGTGCACGCATGCGGTGCTCCTGCACATGTGCAACTTCCGGGTCACAGCGTGCACGCCGCAGCGGTCAGCGTCCATGTAGTGCATGTTTCTACGCACAGATGTCGCTTTATCCACTTGCTGGGATACTCTGTACCGGTGCATTCTAGTGTTCTTTCCACAGCTTGCAAGTCAACCATGGGAAGGTATTTCGCGTATTAAACATTTAAAATACTGTCACAGTCTACTCATTGAGACGTCTAGTTTTAACAGTTTAACCCAGTAAGACAAGTAATACAGTTAACACCCGTAGGTTTTTATTAAGGCAGCTTGACTGACTGCACGTAAATACGAAAAATGTTTTTGATCTAGTATTTAAGAAAGAGAGCACTTAGCGATTTCCAACGAACCTTATTCATGATTTCAAATAACATTAAACTAATGCAAGTTTTCCTATAACTAATTCTCGGTGCCCTCAGTTACACCCACATTATTTCGGTTTCACTGACCTCTGAACAGAATGATAACCGCACACCTCTCGATGATCACCTATTATTTCAATACTATTATTGCTATATCTTTCATCAGTTCCGTCTGAAATCTGCATAATAACCGACAATTAGATGAATGGTATGTTTTATCGACTTCACACATTAAAAAAAAAAAACCCTAAATGTAAGTATACATTGGAACATCGGCTTAATGACCAGTTTTTCTGATAATAATGTAACATGGAGCAGAATGAAGCAATAATGCACAGTTAGTAAACAATAATTTTTAAATATGAAAGCAATAAATACAAACACGTTTATCACTGGTCATGAGAAATGATATAGTCAAAACCCTAAATGTAAGTATACATTGGAACAATCGGCTTAATGACCAGTTTTTCTGATAATAATGTAACATGGAGCAGAATGAGGCAATAATGCACAGTTAGTAAACAATAATTTTTAAATATGAAAGCAATAAATACAAACACGTTTATCACTGGTCATGAGAAATGATATAGCTAATATCGGGCACAAAAGCACGGCTCATTGACAAATGCAAGCAGTTGCGAAGATTTTCATCACTTATGATTGATCGAAACCTTGATTTATTCATTTTCATCACCGAGAAAATTTTTTCACAAACATATGTCTCAGACGGTGTTCAGGGAAGATAGATTAGGCAGAATTGGTGGTGGAGTGTTTGTGTCTGTCAGTAGTGGTTTATCTTGTAATGAAGTCGAAGTAGATACTCCGTGCGAATTGGTACGGGTGGAGGTTATGCTTAACAGCCGAACTAAGTTAATAATTGGCTCCTTCTACCGACCCCCAGACTCCGATGATATAGTTGCTGAACAGTTCAGAGAAAATTTGAGTCTCGTAACAAATAAATACCCCACTCATACGGTTATAGTTGGTGGGGACGTCAACCTTCCCTCGATATGTTGGCAAAAATACTTGTTCAAAACCGGTGGCATGCAGAAAACATCTTCCGAGATTGTCCTAGATGTTTTCATCCGAAAATTATTTCGAGCAGTTAGTCCACGAACCCACGCGAATTGTAAATGGTTGCGAAAACACACTTGACCTCTTAGCCACAAACAATCCAGAGCTGATAGAGCGCATCATGACTGATACAGGGATTAGTGATCACAAGGTCGTTGTAGCTAGGCTCAATACCGTTTCTTCCAAATCCACCAGAAACAAACGCAAAATAATTTTATTTAAAAAAAGCAGATAAAGTGTCACTAGAAGTCTTCCTAAGAGACAATCTCCATTCCTTCCGAACTGACTATGCAAATGTAGACGAGATGTGGCTCAAATTCAAAGATACAGTAACAACAGCAATTGAGAGATTCATACCTCATAAATTGGTAAGAGATGGAACTGATCCCCCGTGGTACACAAAACAGGTCCGAACTCTGTTGCAGAGGCAACGGAAAAAGGATGCGGAGTTCAGAAGAACGCGAAATCCCGAAGATTGGCTAAAATTTACAGACGCGCGAAATTTGGCACGGACTTGAATGCGAGATGCCTTTAATAGGTTCCACAACGAAATATTGTCTCGAAATTTGGTAGAAAATCCGAAGAAATTCTGGTCGTCTGTAAAGTACACAAGCGGCAAGACGCAGTCAATACCTTCGCTGCGCAGTGCCGATGGTACTGTTACCGACGAAAGCAGTTTTCCGAAATTCCTTCACCAGGGAAGACGAATGGAATATTCCAGAATTTGAAACGCGAACAGCTGCTAGCATGAGTTTCTTAGAAGTAGATACGTTTTGGTTGCGAAGCAACTCAACTCGCTTGATACGGGCAAGTCTTCAGGTCCAGATTGTATACCGATTAGGTTCCTTTCAGATTACGCTGATACAAAAGCTCCCTACCTAGCAATCATATACAACCGCTCGCTCGCCGATAGATCTGTACCTACAGATTGGAAAATTCCGCAGGTCGCACCAGTGTTTAAGATGGGTAGTAGGAGTAATCCAACGAACTACAGACCTATATCACTGACGTCGGTTTGCAGTAGGGTTTTGGAGCGTATACTGTATTCAAACATTATGAATCACCTCGAAGGGAACGCTCTATTGATACGTAATCAGCATGGTTTCAGAAAACATCGTTCTTGTGCAACGCAGCTAGCTCTTTATTCGCACGAAGCAATGGCCGCTATCGACAGGGGATCTCAAGTTGATTCCGTATTTCTAGATTTCCGGAAAGCTTTTGACACCGTTCCTCACAAGCGACTTCTAATCAAGCTGCGGGCCTATGGGGTATCGTCTCAGTTGTGCGACTGGATTCGTGATTTCCTGTCAGAAAGGTCGCAGTTCGTAGTAATAGACGGCAAATCATCGAGTAAAACTGAAGTGATATCAGGTGTTCCCCAGGAAAGCGTCCTGGGACCTCTGCTGGTCCTGATCTATATAAATGACCTGGGTGACAATCTGAGCAGTTCTCTTAGGTTGGCCGGCCGCGGTGGTCTAGCGGTTCTAGGCGCGCAGTCCGGAACCGCGCGACTGCTCCGGTCGCAGGTTCGAATCCTGCCTCGGGCATGGATGTGTGTGATGTCCTTAGGTTAGTTAGGTTTAAGTAGTTCTAAGTTCTAGGGGACTGATGACCACAGTAGTTAAGTCCCATAGTGCTCAGAGCCATTTGAGCCATTTCTCTTAGGTTGTTCGCAGATGATGCTGTAATTTACCGTCTAGTAAGGTCATCCGAAGACCAGTATCAGTTGCAAAGCGATTTAGAAAAGATTGCTGTATGGTGTGGCAGGTGTCAGTTGACACTAAATAACGAAAAGTGTGAGGTGATCCACATGAGTTCCAAAAGAAATCCGTTGGAATTCGATTACTCGATAAATAGTACAATTCTCAAGGCTGTCAATTCAACTAAGTACCTGGGTGTTAAAATTACGAACAACTTCAGTTGGAAAGACCACATAGATAATATTGTGGGGAAGGCGAGCCAAAGGTTGCGTTTCATTGGCAGGACACTTAGAAGATGCAACAAGTCCACTAAAGAGACAGCTTACACTACACTCGTTCGTCCTCTGTTAGAATATTGCTGCGCGGTGTGGGATCCTTACCAGGTGGGATTGACGGAGGACATCGAAAGGGTGCAAAAAAGGGCAGCTCGTTTTGTATTATCACGTAATAGGGGAGAGAGTGTGGCAGATATGATACGAGAATTGGGATGGAAGTCATTACAGCAAAGACGTTTTTCGTCGCGGCGAGATCTATTTACGAAATTTCAGTCACCAACTTTCTCTTCCGAATGCGAAAATATGTTGTTGAGCCCAACCTACATAGGTAGGAATGATCATCAAAATAAAATAAGAGAAATCAGAGCTCGAACAGAAAGGTTTAGGTGTTCGTTTTTCCCGCGCTCTGTTCGGGAGTGGAATGGTAGAGAGATAGTATGATTGTGGTTCGACGAACCCTCTGCCAAGCACTTAAATGTGAATTGCAGAGTAGTCATGTAGATGTAGATGTAGATGTCGACCCGAACACGGACATAACTCTCGCTGCTTCTCGGTGCAGGCGTGGAAATTCTTGTTGTGAAAAATTTTCGTAGAATTCTTTTGTACTTCGCACTGCAAGGAACTTGTCCTTCAGTCTTGTATTGTAATGTAGGTCCATCAGTTCCATCTGTAGATCATTCGGAGCGTCTTCAACTGACGACGAGAACGGTCGAGCAAAGAGGCGAATGACAGGAGACAAACTCGTAACATCTGCAAATCGTGCTCGAAATTGTTCCTTAATTTTTACAATTATTGACACGCATTCTTGAAATCTAGCACTTTCATTTACCAGTCCAAGAGTCGGGAAATGTGCAGTGTTTTCTGTCAATAGCTGGCTCTCCCAAAGCGCAAGCTTCCTTTCAAAGGCATTTACTTTTTCCAACATGTCAGAAATTAAATTATTTTCACCTTGCAAACTGACGTACAGGCTGTTCATGTGAGGCATAATGTCCACAAGAAATGCAAGGTCTGATATCCAACAAGGGTGTTCCAACATAGGTTCACTTTTTCCCTTCTCATGTAAGAATGTTACTATGACCAAACGTAAATGAAAAAATATTTTCAGCATTTTATCTCGACTGAGCCAGCGTACTTCGGTATAGTAAGGTATGTCGCCGTACGCCGCTCCTAATTCCTCCGGGAACCGCCGAAACTGGCGATGCGTAAGCCCATGTGTCTTCGGCTAGTTTATAGTACGCACAACAATTTGCATGGCGTTTGCTAACGTTACTGATTTTGCACAAAGCGCCTCTCGATGCAGAAAGCAGTGAATTCCATACAACGTCTCGTCTGTACGCCCTAGGTCTTGCGCATCCGTGCTATGAGTCGTCTCTGATGGCCTTGCATTGATGGCGCTCCATCTGTGGTCACTGAGACTAACCGATTCCAGTCCATACCGACAACATCAATCGCTTGCTCGACAGCTTGGAGTAAGTCCGCACCTATAGTAGTCCCTTTCAAAGGTACTAAGTGCAGAACGTCCTCTGTTACACAAAGTGCTTTATCGACACCACGTATGTATATCACAACCTGGGCTGTATCTGTCAGATCTGTTACGTCATCGAGCGCAACAGAGAAAGCAACAAAGTCTTTAGCCTTATTTATTAGCTGCCTGTGCACAAAGCCGGCCATAGCACTGATACGTCTTGTCACTGTTTGTTTGGATAGACTGATTTCTTGAAACCTGCTAACGTTCGTGGGGCATACAAGTTCTGCAGCATCAATGAGACACCCTTTCACAAACTCCCCTTCGGAAAAGGGTTTCCCAGATTGTGCAATTCTTAATGCGATTTTAAAACTTGCTCGCAGTGAAGATTTAGTGTGGTTGTCATTCTGGAAAATTGAAAACAGTACATTGTACAGCGTACAGTAAAACAGACATAAATGTAACACATGAAACTAAGAGTTCAAGAAGTATCAGTTACTTTGACGTACGGTAAAATCGAGTAGATGTGTCTCATCCATTTTCTTAAAGACATTTAATTCTGCTTGCCGTTCTTCACTGTTGAGTACATTACACTCGTCTTTGTGATATGTATTGTAGTGTCTTTCAGTTGAAAACTTACGCTGTCCGCCTATTATTCGGCGGCACAGCAAACACTGTGAGTTTTCGCCAACGGCTACAAAAAAGAATTGCAGTTCCCAGCCATTTTTAAACGACTGAGAACATAGATCTCCCGTCCTTTGCTTTTTCACAGTACCTGCCTTTTCTCAGTACTTCTCTGTTAAGGTTACGGTCACCAGGGGTAAACGAGACTGAGTATGTTGCGCTCTTGCTTGTACCACATGAACAGGGAACACGACACATGTCTAATAACAGATGTCGCTGTCGCTCGCTGTAGCACGCGTGCGCACGTGTGCAGCACTTCCGCACGTCTGCACACTGTGCAGCGTTTGGCCGGCCCTGCCGGCCGCGGTGGTCTAGCGGTTCTAGGCGCTCAGTCCGGAGCCGCACGACTGCTATGGTCGCAGGTTCGAATCCTGCCTCGGGCATGGACGTGTGTGATGTCCTTAGGTTAGTTAGGTTTAAGTAGTTCTAAGTTCTAGGGGACTGATGACCATAGATGTTAAGTCCCATAGTGCTCAGAGCCATTTGAACCATTTTTTTTTGGCCGGCCCTGCGCTTAACGCATCAGAAATGTAACGGCCACTATCCAAATAACTTGATGTGCGAACCAGGGGTGATCATGTTGTGTTCTGAGTGGCATCCCATACCATCCCGCCGATAAACGATATGGGATTAATCACTACTCAGCATCCTTCCATTCGAAAGCTAGAATTGTTGAACTACTGAAAGAAAGATCAAAAACCGGATTTAGAAACAATTTAATCCTCAATGGGAGTACAAATGCCTGAAGATCCTTCCACAAATCATTGACGTGTTCTGACTGTCGGCACCATCTAGTCTAGGTTTTGTATACTGTGTGGGGCACTCTGCAGTGAACTTCGATTGCGATCTAGCTGTTGGTTTATCTTTCTACCATTCCGTGGTGAAACTTGTGCAGGTAAGTGCATTTGTTTTGAGTTTATCGTTCTTTATCTATAAAATAATTATTTTCAACCTAGTTACATACAAATTTTCCTTTTATAGACATGACTCAAAACATACGTGAATGTAAGAGGAAATTATTTCCTGTTTCAAGTAAATTTGTAATAAATATAAATTAAAATGCGGATCCTTCGTTTTGTCTTTGTTATCTTCGTTCACTGCTTCCTTTGCTGAAATATCTAATGTTCGACATCATAATTTTATTATAGAATTTTCACTACGTGTTCAATAAATTATTTTCTCGGTGAAATATTCTGTGACTGTCTGACAAGCAATGTATGCAGTGGTCTCAACATTATTTGTTTTGCACTTCGTCTCAGAGAATTAATTTTTTTTTTCAATTGAACGGGGGAATGAATTTTCTTGTGATTTTGCAGGACCTTCTCATTCTATTGGTTCGACTGAAAATGAAGGTAAAATATGAAACTTGGCTACTTTTTGTCCGATGTTCACTGCAGAGTGCCCGGGCACAGACTGAGGCAAATCCAACTCGCACAGTGAACAAAACATAGGCTAGAAAGCGCCGATAGTGGGAACACGCTAGGTGTGGCGTCGACCACCTGCCGTTCCCCGAGGTGGCGGGGCCGAGTGGGGGCACCGAATGTGTTAAGATGGTGGGTCCATGCAATCAGAAGTTCAACGTAGGTGATTTGGTACGTATTTCGAAATTCAAAGCGGCATTTGAGAAATCAACGTAAATATTTACAGTTTCCAAAGTGGAGCACACAAACACGAGAACATACGTCTTAAAAGACAATCGCAGGGAGTTTTTGTAAATAGGAATTACAAAAAAGCTCTGAACCGAACATGTTCCTTGTAGAGAGGGTCATAAGACGTCGATGGAACAGGGTACTGGTGAAATGGCTCGGCTTCTGATCAAAGCACAACAGTTGGATGAACGCTTGCAATTTGGTATATAATATGACACTTAGGGCACGCAAACTTCAAACCACACAGTAGAGTGACGTCAGAGCTAGGAAACAGAGACAGAGGTGATGTTCTCGAGACTGTACCATTCGAACTTCATATTCCTGGATACAATTTTTGTGGACCTGGAACGAAATTGAAACAGTGACTAGCTCATGGTGATGGAATTAATACCCTCGACAATGCATGCAAGGACCTTAACATCACTTAAGCTACAAATAAAGATCATCACATTGGAGATCCAATGTTAGCTGATGAGGCTAGACAGGTATGTCGAAGAAAAATAATGGTACAGAACAACGCATACGTATTCGATCAGGTAAAGCGTGCCAAACTTAAATAACCTTGAAGCAGAATGAGATTTTCACTCTGCAGCGGAGTGTGCGCTGATATGAAACTTCCTGGCAGATTAAAACTGTCTGCCCGACCGAGACTCGAACTCGGGACCTTTGCCTTTCGCGGGCAAGCGCTCTACCATCTGAGCTACCGAAGCACGACTCACGCCCGGTACTCACAGCTTTACTTCTGCCAGGAAGTTTCATATCAGCGCACACTCCGCTGCAGAGTGAAAATCTCATTCTGGAAACATCCCCCAGGCTGTGGCTAAGCCATGTCTCCGCAATATCCTTTCTTTCAGGAGTGCTAGTTCTGCAAGGTTCGCAGGAGAGCTTCTGTAAAGTTTGGAAGGTAGGAGACGCGGTACTGGCAGAAGTAAAGCTGTGAGTACCGGGCGTGAGTCGTGCTTCGGTAGCTCAGATGGTAGAGCGCTTGCCCGCGAAAGGCAAAGGTCCCGAGTTCGAGTCTCGGTCGGGCAAACAGTTTTAATCTGCCAGGAAGTTTCAACCTTGAAGCTAATAATGAATGCAGCTTGTAAACAATAAAGAAGAAAAAACCTACGGAATGTTTAAAAAATTGCGTCTAATCAGCAGTGACAGTGGCGGAAGGTGCCTTGAATCAGAAAGTAAGAAGGAAAAGTTAAAACGCGTAGGGTCCTAACAGTACCAAAGGCATCTGGCGGAATAATTGCATTTGGAATCCATGCATTTGCTGGGCTATCAGACAGGTTCATTAGCCGAGGGAGCCGTTGTCAAAACTGTCAGTAAAGAATGCACGAAACGCGAAGTAACTATAAGAGGCTAAAATGCATAATATGGCCATGGAGCCCATCGCTATCGGCAAAGGCCTATACTTAAAACCATACAGGAAAGGGCTTGCCTTGTAAGAAAAAGAAAAAAATCCATAGCTATACTACAACACAGACCGCTTATAAACATAGATCTGCTTAAACTCGTCAGAAAACTCTAAATCCCGTCGAGAGCTCGCAGCTTGTTTATGGGATATACATAGCCAGAGGCGACGTAGAAATCCAAAGGATGTGAGGTGTGGGGGGATAAGGAACTCACTAGGTTAGGCACGTAAAAAAAAACCGTAATACCATCTACTGCGTTGTCTCTGTCTGCGGTTTAAGACCGCCTGAAGAAGTATGTCGTTACGTTACTGACGGGGATCAGATTTCACAAAATTTTAGACGCTACCAAGACTTCAATTAAAACCTCTGTGGACATTTCTGTCTAATGTTTCTCCTGAAAATAGCATAAAAACAAGCAGTATGCATGTCACCGTTTCATTCGAGACCGAGATGCGATGTAATTCACTCTAACTTTAAAACAACATATGTCTACTTTAAAAGTGGACCACTTTTCGCCAGTAGATTTGAGGAAGGGGAGGCGCAGCATAGCCCTGATCGGTCTGGAAACATACAACAGCATAGCTAATGTGTCGGACGTAAATAATAAATTGCATCTAGGGACTGGGGAAGTTGTCGTAATACTTCCTGGCCGCTACATCACTGACGATTTAAATGCATATACACAGGTAAAACGATCTCTGAAAGGATCTGAGTTACATGCAAACGTTAAAACATTTAAAACAGAGATAAAAACAACTGAAGAGACAGAGGGCTTTAATCACAAATGTTCAGTAAGATCGCTGTTAAGTTTCTCAAGAGGACAAATGCTGGAGCATAATACTGATAAAATTTACGAGTCGAATTAGCCATTGGACGTAGTCGTACTGCCAGTCAGTACAATTCATGTAGAGTGTAATACCGCGACGAATTCATACCGGAGGTTTCCAATAACCTGGTACATCTCTCTGTGACTGTTCAGACATTAAACTATCTGGAATTGAACGTCGTATATCATAGGGTGGACCCAGTCACTTTTCGTGGTGAGGGAATTGTAGTTTGTCTTCACCTGAACCAGAATTATGGGTATTAAGTATAAATAGACATATCAAGCCATGAGAACACTACTTTGCACAGGAAGCAGAACTTGGTAACAACAGGGATTTACGAGCTTCATAAATCTATTACAACGAAACCTTGCAATGATGTTACTCGATATAACAACATCAGTTCAGTATAACGAGCGTACAACAGCCAGGAATATCATTCACACCAACTGCTTCCCTCAGTAACATTTAATAATAATGACGAGATACAAATTATCGTTAAGCATCAAGATGGATAGTCACTTCCAAACAAGAGCTTCCCATATTTGGAGGGGGTATTTACACCTAAGAAAGGCTCGACACCATCAGTAACGTGGTTGCTTACACGTAATACATTCGCTGTTGTTTCTAGAAATGAGATATGAACTTAATGGGGTAGAAATCGACTCCTCCCCAGAAACTTTGGGATCATATCGATGCTTAAGGTACACACTTTTCTGCATCAACATCGCACCTGAATGTCCTACAAAACTCAGGATGGTTCATGGATGGATCGATAGATAACTCTTTTAGTGTGTCCATTCCACTAAAAATGTTTATGAGCTTCTTTGAAGATAGTAATCGTATTATTATGAACGCTAAACAGGAACTGATTCTAGTTCGTTGTTCTCAATAACTCATACACTCCAGGACAAGGAGGAGAAGAAGAGCACAAAACTGCACTAGATAAATTGATATGGAAAGTACCGCACCTATCTGTATCACACGAAAAGAATCTGAAACTTTTAGGTGTTCTGAATTTGGGAGTGCAGCTGCCCTTGACTTGCCATGCATGAGAGTTGTTTGAATACCCGATCCTCACACAATTATCTCGCCGAGCATGGAGTCTTAAAGACTTCTATCCAGTTATAAACTCCCCGCTTTATTATTCTGGCACTGTATACAGACATGCAGAGGAATCTTGAGAAGGATTCAAGAGTATTTGACAACTATAAACCAATGAGTGCTAGACTTTACCTAAACTCCAACTTTTTCCATAGGATGATTTATGACTTGACTGGAACACAATGCATTCGGGCTATTGGATGACATGTACGAAAAATTTTACACATCTTATTACAAGGCTGAGGACAACTATGGATCCATAGTGGTGATAGATTTTTCAAAGCAATGTGAGGTGGGGAAGACTATAACTGTGAACATATGTACTACTGAGTTCGAATAATCGCAAAAATTCCCTACATGAACTACAGTCTATGTGTTAATACTACAGGATCATCTTGCAAACTACTGGCTGCTAACAGAATTGTACAACGTGTAGTATAAATGTTGAGGCATTGCGCAACATACAAGCATTATGCAATGAGGCCTCAAAGAGCAAAGATTGTCACAAACGCACGAGAGTTTTATGAGTGCAGAAAATTTGTGTTTAAAGATGTCGCGTCCTTGCATTCTCCGACGCTGGACAGGTAGAGGGAGTGGCGTAAATTATGGCTACCATTTAATTTTTAAGATATAACCAATGTTCTAATGCAAATAAACTACCAGGGAAGAAATTAGTACACATTTGTTGTTGCAACAGTGCATATGGAGTACATGAAATGATTACATTTATGGATCAAGAACTGAAGCGGTTCTGAGGTACCAGGTATCGACCCACGCTGAAACATGCATACTACGTGGTGTAGCCTCCACGGGCGGCAATGCGGTTGCTGATTCTGGCATCCAATCGGTAACACAGATGGCGAACACTGTCCTGGGATACCTGCCCACATAGTTCTGTATGAGTTGTTAGTTGACGAGTTGCGAAAGTCACTTCTCATCCCATTATATCTCATACGTGTTTGATTGGAGACAAGAACAGCAAAAAACAACGTGACTAACAAATATTCTACAGTACTGAGTGCTGGAAGCGTCCCATGCAGAATCACAAAACGTGAACAGGTGTTGTAGCTAAGCCCGTAAGGCCTGGGATAGGGCTAGCGTGTCTTGGATGAATGCACTCTATGAGGCAGTGCTGGCCAGATTTACAACGTACAAGCAAACGACTGTCACTTGCGTGCAAGCAGAATCTGCTTTCATCGCTGGATTGCTGGAGACAACGGCTCGCCATTCCACGTTGCAAGTGATCCTCTGACAGGACCAGTCGAGCTGTGGACGTCGATGTAGTGTCGTGAGTGTGCGTGCGCGTAGTCCCACGCCCAATAACCGGTTTGCGGCACTTCGTTTTGACACATCTGAGCTAACAAGGCCTCTTGCATGTGCTTTGGTTGCTGTACAATCTGCAACTCCTGCCTTTTCAATATGATGATGCTTGCGGGCGTCTGTGCTGTGTGGGCGTCCAGAAACTCGTCTACAGGTATGAGAACGTTCACGTGACCACTGATACCACCAGCATTGAACAGCTAATGCAGTACTTCCAAGTTGTGTGGCAATTCTCCGAAATTACCACTCCGCCTCTCGGAAGGCCACAATTTGATCCCTTTCAAACTCGTTCAGTTGGCTGTAGGGAGCACGAATGAGTCTCTACGGCATTGGTGCCTGCTTGTTTCACACGTTAGCACCACAGTAAGCCTTCTGACTGTAAGCATTCCCTATTAAAGGGTAGACACAGATGGACTCTTGTAGCTGTGGTACTGAGCTGTCTGTTGGCGGACGACGTTGAAACCATTATCAGTACATCTACTATCCTACAGGTGGCACATGCCGTCATCAGACAAAAGTCGACGTCGTCTTTGCAGTTGTACTAATTTTTTCTGGCAATGTAAATCTAAAAATGTTCCAATAACCAACACTTTGAAGTGTTTTGCTTTAAATCATTATTACAAAATGTAATATTCTCTCACTATGTTTTCTTAATTTGCATTTAGAAAATACTATCAAGGTGAAATAACTTCGAGGTGTGGTTAAAATTCGGGCTAGTCAAAAAAATTTTGAGATATCATTGAGAAAATTTCAGTAAAACCAATTAAAATCTTTTATTTAAGGAATTCAATAGTAGAAACCTTTCATAAAGTAGTTGAAAAATGATATAAATTATTTCTATTTTTAAATCACAATCGTTCACCAAAAAATGTGGTTCGACAAAAGCCTCAAATATAGAAATCTTTGTCATCTGTTGCACATTCGTTGTGTGCCCACATATGACACATGATGCACGTAACCCATAGATCTCCCTGCACGTCATCAAAAAAATTTCCTTAAAAAAATTGCATTCTGCAGCTTCAGTGTCAAGCTTGTTTTTTCTAGCCGCTAAGTCTAAATCAGTCAAATCGTCATTAATGAATGCTGTGGCTGGTTCATCTATCTGTTACTCATCTGAACTATCTTCTTGCTTTTTTGTCCATTTCCATTTCTATTTTTTCTTTTTATTTTTCTTTTGTTTACGTCAGTCTTCACCTTTTTGGATAAGACTTCACACTCTTTTTCAAACTTCAGTTTCTTTTTCACAGCGTTTCCTGGAGGAGGTTTGTAGACATGTTTTCATCGGTGTCTTGTAAGGAGTGCCAGTTAGCAGAGCAGATCCTATGGCTTTACGACCTTCGTTGCTTTTCACTTTGTTTACCGTAGGGACAGGAGCAATTTCGTCAGGCTCAACAACCGATGAAGCGGTCCTGTTTAGTTGAGGCTGCTGGATTAAAGGGGCTGTCACGTGTGAGTTTCCCGGCTTAGCATTATTCGAAATGGATGCCAATTTCTGAGAAGATTGTTCTTGGTCGTTTTGCTGTGGTATTATCAACAGGCTACAGTTTTTCGCTGCGTCAATCGATGGACTCCAAGTAGTCAGCCTCAATAGAGATGCGTTTGTTAAGAGGATACATCACTGTGAGTGTGAAGCCACTGGCTGCTATTTATCCTGTCTGTACTTTCAGATGTGCTTTTTCATACAATTCCATCATTTCGTAAATAGTTAGTGGTCTATTTGAATGGTGAAACCATTACCTTACCTCTTCACTGCAGTAAAGTGTTAGGGATCTCAAGAAAATTTGTCTCGTAGCGGCTGTTTGAGTGTGTAGTGTGGGGGAAGTGACATAATAATCAAGTGATTACTTCTTGCACTATCAATGAGATCGACATTACTTGTTGTTGTTGTGGTCTTCAGTCCTGAGACTGGTTTGATGCAGCTCTCCATGCTACTCTATCCTGTGCAAGCTTTTCCATCTCCCAGTACCTACTGCAACCTACATCCTTCTGAATCTGCTTAGTGTATTCATCTCTTGGCCTCCCCCTACGATTTTTACCCTCCACGCTGCCCTCCAATACTAAATTGGTGATCCCTTGATGCCTCAGAACATTTAATTTTAATACCTACTCCGAATTTTTCTTTTGTTTCCTTTACTGCTTGCTCAATATAGTATCTCCAGGGTTCTTCCATGTATACAACCTTCTTTCATGATTCTTAAACCAAGTGTTAGTTATGATTATGTTGTGCTCTGTGCAAAATTCTACCAGGCGGCTTCCTCTTTCATTTCTGTCCCCCAATCCATATTCACCTACTATGTTTCCTTCTCACCGTTTTCCTACACTCGAATTCCAGTCACCTATGACTATTAAATTTTCGTCTCCCTTCACAATCTGAATAATTTCTTTTATTTCATCATACATTTCTTCAATTTCTTCGTCATCTGCAGAGCTAGTTGGCATATAAACTTGTACTACTGTAGTAGGTGTGGGCTTCGTATCTATCTTGGCCACAATAATGCGTTCACTATGCTGTTTGTAGTAGCTTACCCGCATTCCTATTTTCCTATTCATTATTAAACCTACTCCTGCATTACCCCTATTTGATTTTGTGTTTATAACCCTGTAGTCACCTGACCAGAAGTCTTGTTCCTCCTGCCACCGAACTTCACTAATTCCCACTATATCTAACTTCAACCTATCCATTTCCCTTTTTAAATTTTCTAACCTACCTGCCCGACTAAGGGATCTGACATTCCACGCTCCGATCCGTAGAACGCCAGTTTTCTTTCTCCTGATAACGACATCCTCTTGAGTAGTCCCCGCCCGGTGATCCGAATGGGGGACTATTTTACCTCCGGAATATTTTACCCAAGAGGACGCCATCATCATTTAATCATACAGTAAAGCTGCATGCCCTCGGGAAAAATTACGGCTGTAGTTTCCCCTTGCTTTCAGCCGTTCGCAGTACCAGAACAGCAAGGCCATTTTGGTTATTGTTACAAGGCCAGATCAGTCAATCATCCAGACTGTTGCCCTTGCAACTACTGAAAAGGCTGCTGCCCCTCTTCAGGAACCACACGTTTGTCTTGCCTCTCAACAGATACCCCTCCGTTGTGGTTGCACCTACGGTACGGCTATCTGTATCGCTGAGGCACGCAAGCCTTCCCACCAACGGCAAGGTCCATGGTTCATGGGGGGGGGGGGGGGGGGCGACATTACTTATGATTTCGAAACGCCCACTCAGAATGAGTGAAACTGGAGATTCCTTTCAGGACTTCACTTTGTCTACAAAAGGGTTGAACCATTTTCGTCTGCATCCAGCCTGGTGGATGTGCAACACCGTTTGTCCGTGGAGGAGGTCCTCTCATTAGCTGGTTGTTCATCGTCTTACGAAGGAATATGGCCAATAATATAAGGAATTTTACTTTGTACAGGTGTTAATCCCGTCTAATCTAAATTGTAAATCTTGTCAGCTGGAAAATTGTGTTTCAGATAAGCCTCCTGCAATAGATTAAACAAAATTTCGACATTTTCTTTGTTAAATTCCACAGAACGTGGAAAAGGCATTTCACAAGACTTACGTAATGACACAGTTTTCATATAACCTTGCAAAAAAGATCCACCCAAGCTCTTCCTGCTTCTCCATTCTTAAACGAGGAATGTGCTGGCCAAGGCAGCAGTCGAACATTTTCTGTATCCAGAAAGGCCCGTACAGGACCTGCAACATGCGGTCGTGCATTATCCTGCTAAAATGTAGGGTTTCGCAGGGATCGAATAAAGGGTAGAGTAACGGGTCGTAACACATCTAAAATGGAACGTCCACTGTTCAAAGTGCCGTCAATGCGAACAAGAGGTGACCGAGATGTGTAACCAATGGCATCCCATACCATCACGCTGGGTGATACGCCAGTATGGCGATGACGAATACACGCTTCCAATGTGCGTTCACCGCGATGTCGCCAAAAACGGATGCGACCATAATGAAGCTGTAAACAGAACCTGGATTCATCCGAAAAAATGACGTTTTGCCATTCGTGCACCCAGGTTCGTCGTTGAGTACACCATCGGAGGCGCTCCTGTCTGTGATGCAGTGTCAAGGGTAGCCGCAGCCATGGTCTCCGAGCTGATAGTCCATGCTGCTGCAAACGTCGTCGAATTGTTCGTGTTCATTGTTGTCTTACAAACGTCCCCATCTGTTGACTCAGGGATCGAGACGTGGCTGCACGATCCGTTACAGCCATGCGGATAAGATGCCTGTCATCTCGACTTCTAGTGATGCGAGGCCGTTGGGATCCAGCACGGCATTCCGTATTACCCTCCCGAACCCACCGATCCCATATTCTGCTAACAGTCATTGGATCTCGACCAACGCGAGCAGCAATGTCGCGATACGATAAACCGCAATCGCGATAGGCTACAATCCGACCATTATCAAAGTCGGAAACGTGATGGTACGCATTTCTCATCCTAACACGAGGCATCAGAACAACGTTTCACCAGGCAACGCCGGTCAACTGATGTTTATGTATGAGAAATCGGTTGGAAACTTTCCTCATGTCAGCACGTTGTAGGTGCCGCCACCGGCGCCAACCTTGTGTGAATGCTCTGAAAAGCTAATCATTTGCATATCATACAATCGTCTTCCTGTCGGTTAAATTTCGAGTCTGTAGCACGTCATCTTCGTGGTGTAGCAATTTTAATGGCAAGTGGTGTACTTC
Organism: Schistocerca americana; assembly: GCF_021461395.2. Taxonomy (NCBI): domain Eukaryota; kingdom Metazoa; phylum Arthropoda; class Insecta; order Orthoptera; family Acrididae; genus Schistocerca; species Schistocerca americana. Next base: position 574,504,258 of record NC_060120.1, read on the forward strand.
CAGCTATTGTAATAGCACTATTAAGGTAACAGTTGAAATGAAATTAGCAAGCTACCCTATAAATAGAGCTGTGAGTTTTCTTTAAAATCTACATGAAATTCTGCTCTTTCCCTTGTCAGAAAACAGACGGGCAGATTTAATGCTACCTCACTCATCCCTTCATTATTAATTTCACTATCGATAACTTATGACATATATCATGTTTCGTTGGTGGCGGCACTAGTGTTTACAGTATATATATATATATATATATATATATATATATATATATATATATATATATGTGTGTGTGTGTGTGTGTGTGCACGAGCGCTATCTTTCCGCAGATTGTCTCAAAACTGAGGTTTCAAATTCCCTTGCACAGAGCTTACTTGCTGCTGTTTTGTCTTGAAAATGGCACGGTGTGCTCCTGTCGAAATGTCAGCTCTTGAGGGCGACGTCACCCGGCTGCATACCCGTAAGTTATCTGAACACTGTATACGCCTGGAGAAAATCAGGTCTCGAAGTGTTAATCGTTTGCGTATCGAAGCATGTCGCACACTTCACGCCACTTTGAAATCTGTTGCATGTTATCATCGTGGTGTTGCAGTTTTGACGACCAGCAGTGTGTAATTATATTGGTTTCCCGGCCTTAGTTTCCTACAGCTGTGGATAATATAGACGGGCGTGGGGGAGGGCGGGGGTCACCATAATTAATTAGTCTCAGTCAGAAGCTTTGTCATCTCTGACGCGTTCAGTGAGGCAGAGTGTTCCTGCAGAGCGGCCCGCGGTGACCTGGAACCGCACGAGGTGGCCGCGGGGCTGCTGAGCGAGCTAACGTCACCTCGGAGACCAGGGCGCTTATCTGGCCGCCGCGCTGCGCCAGTACAGAACGCAGCCATTCCCGCCGCTATACGTTCTAACGGCACGGACCCTGGAGGCACCTCCACACTGACGCACACATATACGCCGCCTCTTTCCGGCAGAGAGACTGTTTTCCAAAGAAATACGTTTTTCCTCGGGGGAAATACAAGGTGAGTTTTAAATGTTCATTGAATGTTTCGATACCTAAACAGCAACGCATATTAAGATCACCTACATTCCGAGAAGCGACGCGCAGCATCCAACACAATAAGCCATAAGAAAAATTGCTGCGGGCAGTACGAGATATTGAGTGTAAATACTCTTATCGTAATGGATTGAAGCAGCGTGTAAACATGAAATTTTGTTAAAAATATAGTAAAAGCTGCAACGCAGACACATATGATATTGACACAAACCTACGGAACAAAAATTGTGAGCAGGAAATGCGTTTTTGAACTGGTGAAACGCTTTCACGGCGGAAAGGAACCTATCGTTTGTATGGCACGTTCCCGTTGATCGTCTGGAAGCTCAAAGGTAGCCAGCAGAAGAATGTGTGTCAGAAGGCGGCACACATTCTGCGAACGTCTCTGAGGCTTCACAAAGGTGTTAATCGAATTCTGCGGCATTTCAAGCCGTTGGTACTACTGACCCTACCAGTCGCAGTGTGCCATCCCGAATGTTACAGCGGTCGATTTCGATAAAAAGATTAGTTTTTGGGGTGGGAGTGGGGGTGGGGGAGGAGGACGGGGGGGACAGGAAAGTTAAGGGAAATGAATCCATAAGTAGCTCTAGCCAGATACGGTCATTCCCTCTTTATCATTAGACTTAGAGAAAAGAACTCTACTGCTCCGAGCCTGTCAAACGATCCCTACAACATGATTGTGCAGTAAAGAGAATGGGACATAGATTTCATGCCTTTTATGTTGTCTGAGGGCGTTCAATAAGTAATGCAACAGATTTTTTTCTGAAATCAGGTTGGTTTTATTCAGGGTTCCAATATATCGTATTATTCCCCACTGCTTTTGCTATAAAACCTATTTTTCAACATAATCTCCGATCGATGCGACGGCCCTTACGCCATCTTACTGTGAGGGCCTGTACACCGGCATGGTACCACTCTACTGGCCGTTTTGCTCATTCAATAACCTCTCCATCATCGAAGCACTGCTTCGGGCGGAGTGCATCCTTCACTGGGCCAAACAGATGGAAGTCGGAAGGCGAGGAACCCATCGGGCACAAATCTTTGAGTACTTAAAGTGGTGCACGAGTGTGTCACCACTACCAACAGTTGTGCAGCGAGGTGTTTGATTGTGGTCCGTCGATCACTTCCAATGAGAATATCTGCACGTTCCAACAACGAAGGAGTCATAGCTGCGTGCGGCTGGCCGGCACGGGGGAGATCGGACTGGTTCGCGCGATCCTCTTGCGATGGTGACAGACATCTCGCCCAACGATTCACCGTGATTTTCTTCACTGCCAGTTCTCCGCAGACATTCTGCAAGCGCCTAGGAATATCTGCTGTTCTCTGGTTTCCTGCCAAAGGAGGCTCAATGAAGCTCCCTGCTTGCATCGCACCTACTTTACACACCCCATTTTAAAGGCTACTTATAGCTCCATCACATAACGGGCCGACGCGGGAGTAATCGACAATGTGTCACAACAAATTTGGCATTTTTTTTTTCAACCGAAATCGCCGAGAAAAAGCGTATGTTGTGTTGCTTACTAAACCCCCTGGTAGGTAAGACTAAGACAAGAAGAAAGAGCTTCGAAATACATTGGTCGCCGTTTAAATTGCAACACCAACAAGACGTTATGCAACAAGAGTTAAATTTGCATGAAGTGCTCCACGTGATAGATGTGCAGATATTCAGCACTTCAGATCAGCACTGCCTCGACACAGACGGTGTTTAGTTGTTATCTTGGCCCATGCAATCCCACTTTTCAACCACTACGATTCATGAACAGTTGTACAGAGCTTGAGCAGCATGGACTGAAGTACTCTTAGTGCCACCTAATAACAAATGTGTGTGCGCGTGAATACCTAAGGGACCAAACTGCTGATGTCATCGGTCCCTACACTTACGCACTATTTAAATTAACTTAACCTAACCTATGCTAAGAACAACACACACACACACCCATGCCCGAGGGAGGACTCGAAGCTCCGGCGTGAGGGGCCGGGCAATCCGTGACATGGCGCCTCAAACCGCGCGTCCACTAGATGCAGCCACACCTAATAACAGGTCGTCTCCATGCCCAGCCGCACCCAGGCGTAAGTGACAGCTATGTATACTAAATTCGAACCCCATAAACCTTAAACCACCTACAGACTTAATCAAGTATTCATTCTATAGCTCTGTATACTCACAATCGGTGAAATTTCGTTAATTGCTGTTCTCGCTTGTGTTGAAATTTAGTGACCAGCAATGTAGGGAAAGACGAGGAATAACTGAAAATACTAACTTAAAATGCAACTTATTATTCTCTTAAAAACTGAGTTTAACGATCTATATTCAGAAATGTGTAAATGTCCATGGAATGAAGGAAGATTAGGGTTTAAAATCCCATCGACAAGGATGTTGTTAGATAAGGAACACAGACTAGGGTTGTAAGTAAATCGGCAGTGCCCTTTCACAGGAACCATCCCGCCATTTGCTTGCAGCGGTTTAGAGAAATCACCGAGAAAGCTACATTTGTGTCGTCGGACGCGGATTTGAACCGATATCCTTCCAAATGCGAGTCCAATGTGTCATAGTTTGCATTCAAAGACTAGAAAACTTTAGAGCTGAAAATTAAAGCAATAGGACAGTTTGATATTAAAAGATCGTTCACTTGTAACGGAATCTGCGCCCCCGCGCTCGGTGATATCTGTCAAGCTTGGGTATACTTAATGGATGTGGAACTCCAAATAAATGCGATTTCTTCGGTGAAACATGTGACTATGGTGTTCAGAAACTGTTTTACGAGCGTGACTGAACATACATGTGTCTACAGATCTCCATGTAATCCAAGACGGCTGCTAGAAGGGTCAGAGATATTGAGATAATCTCTGTTGATCCATCGGACAGTGGATCAGGTGGGCATCGGGGAAGTTTTTCCTACACGTAAAATGAGAAATGCCAGGATTCAGACAAGAATATGCTTTATTCCCAAGAACTACCACTAAGGGATAATATGTTCATGAAAACTGGCTACGGCCGCGGGGTGAACCGCACATGATACGGGAAGAGCATTTCGCCTCAGTAGGAAGGACTGGTAGACACGTCCAGAGGGTATGGAAGCTGGCAGGCAAGCTGTTGCAGCCGCAACCTCGCCGACCTTCTCGCGTACCTCACGTGACTGCACCCTGTGCTACAATTGGCGGGTTTGTGGCGCCTCTCACTCAGCAATACCGTGGTGGCGTCCCTAGCTCTGCACTATAGCGTGGGAGCCAACCAAAGGTACTGCGCAGTAGTTTACGTAACTGCTCACGCCACTCCCTGAGGCTAAGATAAAACGAGGGAAACAAAATACAATTTTTTTTACCATTGTTAACCGTTACCACGTATAATACACTCCTGGAAATGGAAAAAAGAACACATTGACACCGGTGTGTCAGACCCACCATACTTGCTCCGGACACTGCGAGAGGGCTGTACAAGCAATGATCACACGTACGGCACAGCGGACACACCAGGAACCGCGGTGTTGGCCGTCGAATGGCGCTAGCTGCGCAGCATTTGTGCACCGCCGCCGTTAGTGTCAGCCAGTTTGCCGTGGCATACGGAGCTCCATCGCAGTCTTTAACACTGGTAGCATGCCGCGACAGCGTGGACGTGAACCGTATGTGCAGTTGACGGACTTTGAGCGAGGGCGTATAGTGGGCATGCGGGAGGCCGGGTGGACGTACCGCCGAATTGCTCAACACGTGGGGCGTGAGGTCTCCACAGTACATCGATGTTGTCGCCAGTGGTCGGCGGAAGGTGCACGTGCCCGTCGACCTGGGACTGGACCGCAGCGACGCACGGATGCACGCCAAGACCGTAGGATCCTACGCAGTGCCGTAGGGGACCGCACCGCCACTTCCCAGCAAATTAGGGACACTGTTGCTCCTGGGGTATCGGCGAGGACCATTGGCAACCGTCTCCATGAAGCTGGGCTACGGTCCCGCACACCGTTAGGGCGTCTTCCGCTCACGCCCCAACATCGTGCAGCCCGCCTCCAGTGGTGTCGCGACAGGCGTGAATGGAGGGACGAATGGAGACGTGTCGTCTTCAGCGATGAGAGTCGCTTCTGCCTTGGTGCCAATGATGGTCGTATGCGTGTTAGGCGCCGTGCAGGTGAGCGCCACAATCAGGACTGCATACGACCGAGGCACACAGGGCCAACACCCGGCATCATGGTATGGGGAGCGATCTCCTACACTGGCCGTACACCACTGGTGATCGTCGAGGATACACTGAATAGTGCACGGTACATCCAAACCGTCATCGAACCCATCGTTCTACCATTCCTAGACCGTCAAGGGAACTTGCTGTTCCAACAGGACAATGCACGTCCGCATGTATCCCGTGCCACCCAACGTGCTCTAGAAGGTGTAAGTCAACTACCCTGGCCAGCAAGATCTCCGGATCTGTCCCCCATTGAGCATGTTTGGGACTGGATGAAGCGTCGTCTCACGCGGTCTGCACGTCCAGCACGAACGCTGGTCCAACTGAGGCGCCAGGTGGAAATGGCATGGCAAGCCGTTCCACAGGACTACATCCAGCATCTCTACGATCGTCTCCATGGGAGAATAGCAGCCTGCATTGCTGCGAAAGGTGGATATACACTGTACTAGCGCCGACATTGTGCATGCTCTGTTGCCTGTGTCTATGTGCCTGTGGTTCTGTCAGTGTGATCATGTGATGTATCTGACCCCAGGAATGTGTCAATAAAGTTTCCCCTTCCTGGGACAATGAATTCACGGTGTTCTTATTTCAATTTCCAGGAGTGTATTTACGAAAGAAAAATCTCAAGTGGCCATATGTTTTCAGAAATTATTTTATTTAGACGACCAGTTTCGGTATCTCATTAATTGCACTTTCAGGCCTCTATGCACTCCATGCATAGACTATCAGATATATCGATACTTGCATGACTCGAGCCATCAGTATCTGGAGTCCGTGAATTCGTTTTTGCAGTGTTTCTTCAAATTAATCACTCCAAAAACGAATTAACGAAATCCAGATATTGTTGGCTCCAACTATGCAAGTATCGATGTATCTCATTGTCCATACATGGAGTGCATAGGGATCAGAAGATGGCATTAATGAGATGCCGAAACTGGTCGTCCAAATGAAATAACTTCTTAAAGTATACTGCTCTTTGATGATTTTACTCGGGTGAGAATGGAGATATCCACCAAGCAATAGTCCGGCCGTGCGTTGTTGAAATCGGTTTACACATCGTTTCCACAGTAGAAAACCAGCAACAAGGTGAGGGAGTCCGTAACCAGCAGGCAGTTCGAACGTGAGCTGTGCCGAAAGTATCTCTGATTCTTTGCGTAGACGGAGCTCAGCTATGCCCTTTACTTCAAAGAATGTCACAGAGTACCCCCTTTTCTGGACTGGAACTATCAAATTCCAAAATATAGGGGTGTACAAGAATTTGAAGAAACCGAGAGAAATGCAGATGCAAGACAAGCATGCAGGTTGCGCTGTTGTATTCGACCACTAAGGGTAGGTGTGAGTGAAATTTCCTCAATACGTTGCAAGTGTCAGTCGTGTTCATATCAGTGTTATGTGTAGCTGTGAGTGCTTATGTCGGGGCTAAGTGAATTCGAACGTGGGCGTGTTGCTACCGCAACGAAGGTAGTGAAGAACATTTATTAACACATTGCCCAATGATCATTACGTATTTGGAGAACATGTCACTTGCTTCACTAATTTCAACACTTATCAGCAATCACAAAGCTCGCTGCCATATGTGCAAAACTGCAGAACATAGCGTGCAGGATGGAATATCGACGTCCAGTTCTCTCTCAGATACTGGTGACGGCCTGTCATTGCTTCCAGGAATTTACGATGCTGCCACAATGCAGGGAGCGTCGCACCAGAGCGTCTGCATAAATCAACACTGAGTGCCTGCCTTTAGATGTAAATGTAAGGCTTTATGGCAAAAAAGAACAAAAATTATACAGGTATTACCTCCCGGTGTAATGCGAGAATGTCTGCAGTAGTATGCAATTAATTTGAATCATTTTCATTTGAGGTACACATGTGTCCAGAACCTGCAAGAGTTGTTAGAGTTAACCTTTACAAATGCTCATTTTTCTCATTACGAAAGATATCCAACATGGATTGGCAAACGAATATTTGTTCTTCAGTTTGAATTTACTTTTGGTAGCGGCCGTTTGCTTAAGTCTTTCTGACGCAGACACGGGTGCATTGTTTGTAATTACAACATTTGAGACACGAAAAGCAACGACATATGATGTAAACGCACATTCTTTCTTTTATGTAATTATCATATTTGATAGTGTGCGGATGCCCACACTTAGGACTTTCTCTTAAATGGAGCGTTTAAAATGGGAATTTGTAGTTTTGCAGTTTTTATATCATGCAACCGTCACTTTCGTAACAATCTATCTCGGAAAATTTGGAAATTTGTGGTAAGTTCTATGGGACCAAACTGCTGTGGTTATCGGTCCCTAGTCTTACACACTACTTAATTTAACTTAAACTAACTTACGCTAAGGACAACACACACACCCGTGCCCGAGCGAGAACTCGAACCTCCGACGGGGGGAGCCGCGCGAACCATGGCAAGGCGCCTCTGACCACACGGCTACCCCGCGTGGCAATGAATTTCGGAAAGTCTACGCGAATGAAGCCTATAGTAGATTGCGCAGCGGCACGGAGGAATGTATATTTTACATGACAATGATGACGATCGCTGCCACTACCACTCAAAAGCGATAAACATTGCCGTCGATGGTGTTAGTCTGCATTCTGTTTATTAATTTAATTTATTCTTGTCTGCTCTTTGCAATTAGACCTGTTCAACGGATTAGACGCCGTCACGGATAATATGATTCAGTTTAAAAACAATACCTAAAATCTTCGGCATTATACGCAGATGCCACATAGAAGTGACACGATGGATATTGGATTCAGGTTCCAAAAGTAGACCACTAGAGTTAAAAAAATAATCATAGACGAACGTAATAAAAGACCGTAAAAACTAAAAAAACACAGTATCTCTGAAAGAATACTGCATAGAATCAGAAACAGATTCGACATGGTACATCCACATAATAAAATGTTATCCTGAGGAATTAATTACTAACATATTGGACATAACAAATTAATATTTACAACTTAATATTTACAGGTACTGAGTAACCTAGATAACAACGCGTCATGAGGAAGGTAAGAACTTGCAGAGTAGATAACATTAATTTTGATTCCTAAACTAATAGGACAGTTATTTATTTAAAAAAATAGTTCACCTGTAACCTAGTCTGGTACGTGACCAAATGAAACTGACGCATCAACACCAAATAACTAATCATAATGTTCCCCAAGAACGTACACTGATTGAAAGTGAGACAGCAATCCCAAGGTCCAATATTTGAGCTCCTGTTGTCACTTATGCCGCAATTTACTTTCTCAAAGCATTTTCTAGATAAATACGCAAGAAAAACGAATGAGGAAAGCTTTGTATTGCACTATACATTTATAATATGCAGTGACGGAAAAAAATCGCAATATAAAAAAATGATTAACGTAGACTAATGACTTTTCGGGAATAAATTTTTGTAGGTAACATACTTAAGTGCTTGACATTGCAAGATCACAGGTTAATATAAGCGCGAGGTAAGACATTACAAATGTGAAATGCTTGTACACTAATAACCAATGTAAACGCCAGGCAGTTCAATTTAGTCCTTTTACTTCCTTGAATTGCGTCTGATTTTCTGTTAGCAATGTCCATTTTGTTGTGAACAATGAAATTTAATGAATTTTAATGAGGCAAACAACTACAAATTTGAAGCAACGTTTAAAATAACTGGATGTGAAAAACATGATTCCCTACGTTAATGTGCGTTTAAACAGGCCAAAAAAATTGCATTTCGGCGACAAAATAATCCGGCGATGTTGTGCGATAGTATTGTGGACATACGAACTTCAATCAAATGCACTACTACATTACCGACAACTGTAGTCTGATAATGTTTACGCAATCCGTTCCCAGGCCAGGCGCCTTGCCATGATTCGCGAGGCTCCCCTCCATCCCCCCCCCTCCCCCCCACCGCCCCTCGGAGGTTCGAGTTCTCCCTCGAGCATGAGTGTGTGTGTTGTCCTTAGCGTAAGTTAGTTTAAGTTGAATTAAGTAGTGCGTAAGCCTAGGGACCGATGACATCAGCAGTTTGGTCCCGTAGGAACTGAACCATCACCACCGGGACAGAAGTGCTGGAAGGTTGCTATACCTTTCTTTAATTTAAACAGCGTCCTTAAATTTGTGATATTTACTATATTTTTTGCCGAAAGGATCTGAAGTCGCTTACTTTACATTTGTGCAGGCCACATTTACTTCCCACGCATACCCTGCATAGATTGTAGCCCAGGGACCAAAGGCTTGAAATTATCATTAGTAAATTATTTAATTATGCAAAGGATAACCTGGATGTTAATCTGCACGAATAATTACAGTCATGTAAGGACTGGTGAAAGTAGCATGATAAACGTGAGATTTTCTGTCCATAATTAATACAGGTAATCAGCTGCTGTCACTCGTACTACACATCATTTCGTAACAAATAGTGCTTACAGGCAGCACATGATGAAGAAAGCAGTGATTCGGGCTAATTAGCACCTAAACTGGTTTCATTTAATTTGATGTGTTTTATTATTTCAAAGAAAAATCAAACTTGACATGCTACAAGCTTACGCCCTCTTAATTAATATTCAATGCACAAAAATAATATTTATGATAAATGTGATCCCTTAAGCTGAATTCAAACGAGTAGACTTTCATTCATTTACCCTTGGACAGTACTGGTAGGTGGTGAGAAGCGATAATTATGTATGGGTTCCAAAAGGAAACTTTCACCGGTAGGTTCCCACAAAATTACTGAACTTAAGAGTGCAGCAGATCAAAATGGTTCAAATGGCTCTGAGCACTATGGGACTTAACAGCTGTGGTCAGCAGTCTCCTAGAACTTAGAACTACTTAAACCTAACTAACCTAAGGACATCACACACACCCATGCCCGAGGCAGGATTCGAACCTGCGACTGTAGCAGTCGCGCGGTTCCGGACTGCGCGCCTAGAACCGCGAGACCACCGCGGCCGGCGGTGCAGCAGATCCTGGGACGCAGGGACTGATAGCAGGATCTCAGTGTTTATACTCGAATACTCGTATACTATATCTACAGACCAATCTCGGTAGACAAAATAGAAGAAATGTACGTAAGGCAGTTACTAAAAGAAAATGAGCTTCCCATTGATGTACTGCTGAACTTAAATCCTAGCAGCTGTTTGCTCAAGCTCCAAATCAAAGAACTGTAATTTAAATACCACGTGGTTGCATCGTGCCCCAAAATTAAAGTTTTATTCACAAAGAAATCGATTCAAAAATAGAAGATTTCACAAGCCAGATGTGTATCATTGTGCGTATTATAACACACGCTATCATTTTATTAAGGTTCTACCGTAATAAGGAATAGAATGAGGACTACGTGCTTAGCTGAGGGCCACTATAGCAAAAATTCTACTCACAAAGAAAACTAGTTAAAATTCGAAATTTCACACACATTGTAAATCTGTTATTGTCCTGCCGGAGTGAGAGACAAAGGATCGCGTCCTTGTCTGAAGGCTACAATAACAAAGTACAGTTCACAAAGGAAACTAGTTAAAGTTACGATAATTCACACACGTTTCCACAAAAAAAAAAAAAAAACAAAAAACAAAAAAAAAAAAAAAACAAGGGAGTGCTTACCACAGCCCATGACACCTGACGTACCCAGCCGCCGTAAAGTGAATGCTCCACGCTGCTTTCTATATTCTAACGTTGCGGCAGCGCATAGATCGTGATATACACTAATTCAGCCTGATAAGACGAAAGTTACACTTAGCATTAATGAAAGAGTTTCAAGAGAACTCTTTCACTGTTTATACGGGGCCACACTATTTCCACAAAATGCGCAACCCGAGCTAGTGGAAGTGAGTGCCGCTCTCTTGCTTTTACATCACACTAAGAATAAAGTTAGAAAGAAACAAACTAGGTTTTGTGGGAGCGTTCTTTTTCAAGTAAACGGAATGCTTCAGAAAATTTAACTCTTGAAATGATGCACGATACATACCTTTTCCAGAATTCTACGAGTGTCGAAACACGATTTCGAATATCTCGTACAAACAATTGGTCCGAGACCTGCTAAACACGTGTGAGAGAATGTATATCAGTTACAACCCGACTGGCGATCACTCTTCGGTTGTTAGCTAGTGGTGATCAGTACAGAAGTTTAATGTAGACCTCTAAAGTGCGCTGCTTTGACAGAAAGATTGAAAGATATCACTAGGTAAGTTTGAAATAAGGATACAAATCATATTTATACTTTATTTTTGCTCACCAGCACACGAAAATACAATTTATGTTCCAGGCACCTCTCCAGACAGTATGAAAGTAATGGCATTAGACGCAAACCATTTAGATGAAGAGCCACGTGCGCTTCCACCCTTCCTGTGCAGTTTTCTGCCTCGCATTTTGCTTAGCATCAAAGATTTCAGATTTTTTTTTGTATGCTTCACAAGAGTGGGATAACAACGGCGACAACATCCCAACTCTCCTTTATAGAATGCGATTTTTGTCCTACATTACTTTCTTCATTCCACAGCTCTCGTCGAAGCTGAATGGCGCTTATGATGTTCATAGTTCTCTCATTTGGCCAGTTCTCCACTGCTGTACACAACGCATTCAAAAAGCGAACAACTAACAAAACAGTTGAATATACTCTTACTTTTACGCGTGCAAAATTTCGATCAAAAGCTAATGGTTTTGTTTTCGGTCAGACGGTGTTCTTTCGTTATTTGTTCCCTATTACAAAGCAGAACCACCCTGACATTTGTTTTCCCATCGTTTCCTCATTCTCGCGTACATTTTCAAGTATGAATTTTGTCCAACGGATCGGTTATCTGTCACCGGACAATGACGTTGTCAATCGCCTAAATGGCATGATATCCATGGCCCCACAATTTAAATTGGACGATGAATTACTTAATAAATTCATGCTGGCTTATAATCATTCACCAGTTTACAATTTTTTGTCTAAGAAGAGACTATCTTTTATTAATCATCACTGAAACTTTCTCTTTATCATCGCAGTATCCGTATTATACAAATTTTTTGACATTCGCAATATCTTCACATAGTGACCTACTCAGAAATTTTTTTATTAAATATATCAATCTTCAAAGAACGAAAGAGGAACGCTTCATTCTTCAAGCAGTGCACAAGATATGTCAAGAAAACTGAACATTTCATGACCCACCGTTCTATAAATGCTGCGAACAATTGTGAATTTGTCTCACAAGTGCTATTCCAGGGTGTCGTGAATGCACGTGGCCGTCACACTGAGCAACGTTTCTAGCCTGGAACGTAAACGTGGTAAGCAATTAACAATTGTTACCCTCTCATGTTGAAACTGAAATGTCTTTCTTTGACTAGTTTATTCGTTTTCTTTCGCGTGTCCTTACAAAATAATAGTTCCACAAAGTTTCATAGTCCTACGATCACAAGATTTTTCATGAAGCCCTCACTAGAAGAGAAAGTTTAATTATAACAACCCTGTATTTTGCGACAGTGTTTAGCCACAATATTGTTGCAATATTGCTGCAATACACTTTAACTTTGTTGTATGACTGCACAACGTTGCAGGCTATTGCAAGTAGTTGCCGACGTAATGTCGGTGGCTTACCGGTGTTTTCTACCAAGTGTGGAGAATATTTCTGTGAATGCATCCCTCTCGCTCTCGCCTGTGTTTCCTACTCCTGCCATCGACAGCTCTGCAGTCATGTGCCTAATAGATAGTTTATACCACCGAACAATCCGTCCTGGTCTTTTCGATGTGGTCACTGTAAAAATAAACAAATATATATGTAAAACTCTATTTCTTACATAGGAAACTGGAAGGTTTTAAGTGTTATGAAATAAGTAGAAGCTGAATTAAAATAATCTATTTCGGCCTAGTAACAGTGCATTGCCACTTACATGTTCACAGCTTAATACCAGACATGAAAAAGGCGTAAATATGAGACAGGAAAAAATGAAGACAGTTAGCTTCAGTTGTCAAAAAGTTGATACTGTGACTTCTGGATATTTCTCGAAGCGTGGCTCATTAATTACAGTCTCTGGCCATAATGCAATAAAATTATTATTGTGATTTTTACAATTCAGATTATCCCATAAGAGAGAAAAAAGAGAAAATACAATGTATCGAAGTTAATGTACAGTCGCATACACATATCTCTTTTACATATTCCATCAAACATGTGATGGATGAGATCGTACACTGCGTCCAGCTTCCTCAGCCATGGCGACACTAACATCTTCAAAATTTCTGGCCCAAGTGCTCATCGGTCTCTGCCAGGAGCAATTCCAAAATTGCCAGTTAATTCCAACTCCCGAATTATCTTCTACAACCCTGATGCAGAAAGAAGACTTCTCCGTATTCTTTAATGCGTCGATATTCGCGAACAGCAGCAGCGCTATTGATATTGTTTTCATAAAACGGCTTGAAGAGTAAAGACCTGCTCACCCATGTTGAATGTCTGCAGCTCTAACGAACATTGCAGCTTCTGTTTCGACCTACATTGTTGTACCAGTACCGGCACCCAACGGCAAGTCACGACACAAACAGTACTAACAACGCAAATGCTGCGGCGCACACTCGGAACTGAACATCGTCATTACCGTAGGGTTGGGTGCCCAGACATTAAACGGCTTTCCGTCTACCCTGTTCAAGTAGCGAAAGTTTAAGTATAACCACCCTGTAGTGCTCGTGTAAACCAATCTTTACAGAAGAATAAGATGAGCTGGGGGCCAGATTAGTCTGTCAAATTCGAAAAGAAAAAAATTTTTTTATTTAATTTCGTCAGCCATCTATTTATCGCGAGGACCAGATACCTCACATTTCGTCATTAGAACTAATAACAACCCAGGAGCTATGTTATCACATGTAATATCCGCAACTCGTGTAGTCTCGTGATTAGCGACGCTGCCTCCTGACCATGGTGCCGAGGGTTCGATTTGCTGTCCAGTAGAAGATTTTATATGTTCGGAGACTGGGTGATTGTGTTGTCTTCATCATTTCATCTGATCATCATGATCGACGAGCAAGTCGCCGAAGTGGCGTCAAATAGACCTGAAAAGTCGGCCGTGGCTAAGCATTTCCTGCAAAACGGGCATAATATTCAATTTGAAAAAAAGGGGTTTTTGCTCAGACATGATACTGGCATTCTGTTATCAAAGTAGAGGCCGAAATTAGAATGAACAGCAACAATTTTAACAGAGACGGGGGTACGCAGCTAGTATTCTGGAGGCGAGCTTTGAACGCTGAGCGGAAGACGCAGGCTTGACGCTTGTAGCCGGCCGAAGTGGCCGAGCGGTTCTAGGCGCTTCAGGCTGGAACCGCGCGACCGCTACGGTCACAGGTTCGAATCCTGCCTCGGGCATGGGTGTATGTGATGTCCTTAGGTTAGTTAGGTTTAAGTAGTTCTAAGTTCTAGGGGACTGATGACCTCCGATGTTAAGTCCCAAAATGCTCAGAGCCATTTGAACCATTTTTTTGACTCTTGTAGGGACGCGGGAACGGCAGTTTCAAACGTATATATATATGAAGATGAGATCTGTTCTTTCGGACATGTCCGAAAGAACCAGATACCATCTTCATATATATATAGTTAAGGCTCACCGGCCATTTGAGCATCTTCTTCTGTGCAGATGCACAAACAGTGCCCGAACTCTTACGGGAATCGGCAGTAAAGCGGCGAGTAATGAGTATAATGGGTAAGGGCACTATGAAAATAGTGCGGGACAGTAAGTTGCGAATGTGGGTCTCACGGGAGGCGTGCTAGAGATAAGTCCCTGCAGTCGCACTATCCTCTGTGTCCTCGGTGGCTCAGATCGATAGAGCGTCTGCCATGTAAGCAGGAGATCCCGGGTTCGAGTCCCGGTTGGGGCACACATTTTCAACTGTCCCCGTTGACTCATAGCAACGCCCGTATGCAGCTAGGGGTATTCATTTCGTTGTAGTTTCAAACGTGGCGACAACCGCTCGCGCCATGTGACATCACTTGGTCCGATGGCGGGACAGAACCGCTACGAGTTGCCCAACTTGCCTCCCACGCATGCGGCACTCCTACCCTCTCTGGAAGTTTCCAGACGCTGCCATTCCATCTAAATAAACCGAACACGTCACCTGCCCCCGCAGTAAGAGATGTCAACTCCTGATGATGATGGTGGAGGCATTTATCGAAAGCTCGAGTGTTTTATTTGAAATGATGCGGCTTCTAAATCGAGAGGATTCTATAGGAATAGAAAGACTTGCACCAGGCGACCGAATAACGCTAGACGGAGTCTCCTTGCCAAAAATGCCATGCGATCGTTTTATTTTGTAATATCCATGACCGAAAGACCAATAAAATTGGAGAAAGGGAGGCAAATATTCAAATATTGTTTAACGCTTCGAGTAACAACATGTGTAAAAGGACTAGGAGACATTGACTCATTTCAGAATACATTAGCTTATTGTTTATAATGGAGAGGTGAGTAACTTTTCTGACCGTAAGATGGAAGTTAATAGTTGTGAAATTGCAGTAAAGAAAATCTCAATGTAAATTCTTATGTGCGGAAGGGGAAACAGAAAATAATGGAAGAATTTATGGTGCAGTCGCGTGGAACGTCCTGAGCGGTCAGTAGCTTAGACACCTAATCGGAAAAGATTGTCTTCTTCCCGTGCACAATGGCCCCTTTCCTCTCAGCGGGTAAAGTTATATGTTAAGTGCACCAGTTGGGTGTAAGCAAAAATGGAAATGAGCTTATGGCATTGCTGGCGGGGGTGCCCCATGCGGGGGAGTTCGGCCGCCGTATTGCAAGTACATTTTAGTTGATGCCACTTCGGTGACTTGCGAGTCAATGATGATGAAAATGATGATAAAGGACATACAACGCCCAGTGCCCTGCCGGGAATCGAAGCCGGCTCCCCCTGCGTGATGAGCGGAAACGCTGCCGCTACGCTAAGGAGCCGGACTGAGTGTAAGTGAATGTGATGGATAATATCTGGTCATGTGTACGTTACATGATGATACGAGAAGGACGAAGAGAAAACTCAATGGCAGCACGTGTCTTATTCTTCTCCATGCCTCGAAATTCCAAGAACCGAAATTAAGCGAATAATCTAGGAATATACAACAATACTCTGCGTTATGTTCCCGCATGGATCGTGGAAAAGAAGACTTATAACTAGAGGCCGAAACCGGTCATAATTTTAATACATGACTGTGCGTTCGAGGCTATTTTTTACTAGTTTTACTTAACAGACAGATCGCTGTATCCCAATAATGTTACCTAAAATGATTTAGTAGATCATTGTTCCCACGTTTCATATTCGAATCACCAATGTCACATGCTCTCACTCCATGATACTCTGCAGAGAGTTTTGGAATCTGGTGAGAGACATCGCCTCCTAGTCTTGTGATCAGGAACTTCAAGCTAGCACGTTTGTTCTGCTAGTCAGCCAAATACTGGCGAAACTTTCTTCCACCATATGGATTAGAACCAGCTGTCTACGAGTGAGTACCGAGCACCACCGCACAGTCATCGTCGACCTCGCCTGAGGAGACGGGTGTGGGGAGAGGCAGAGGGCAAGGACTAAGCGTAGTTTGATGTGAAAGGACAGAGCTTCGAGAGTCTCTCGCGATACAGCTGATGTGGCAGCGTTATAATTTACAGCAGATTTGATCGTAAGTTTGCATCAACAGTGTTTGGTCGACGAGGGGAGCAAAAGCTACGGCATCCAGGTACTGACACCAGACGCTGCGCCAATATGAGCCGCTAAGCCCCAACCCAAACCTCCCAGCAGCGTTTCATGGAGAGAGGGCTGCAACGGTTGATGGAAAACGAAGCGGGTTGGTGATATTAAGCTCGGTCCTCTCCTCCGCACTCCCCTCTCCCCCCCCCCCTCCCCGGTGGTACGTAAGGCGTATGCCAACACTCGTGTTCACAGTCTCCTTCAGTTTATTTTGCATGCATCCTCAGTAACACACAGACTAGTCAGCACGAGTAGTCATCTCCATCATCCAGTCGCTACCGTGATTTGAATGATACTTCATTAACAGATCGGAGAAACGAAATGGGATGCTAAGTTCACTAGGTACTTGCACGGTACAGCCATATGCTCTGTCTCCAATTCTTTCCTTCGCTCATTTGCGAATAACATTGTTTTAGATGTGCCATATGAAAAAGAATGGAAAACAATGGAACAAATCATTCGGTGACAGGTTTCAGTGACAGATTCGGTGAAAGATTGATTTTCCTACTCGAGTGGTACAGGAAAGCAGCAGACTGATAGATAACATTTTCATAGACCACCACAAATTCAGTCAAATAAAAACTTTTCCTGTAAAGAATGGTCTGTCTGATCACGATGCACAGCTAGTTACAGTATATGAAATAGCTCCATACAGTAATGCAAAACAGTCCTCCAAAATAGTGCGTTACATTAACGATTTAACACTTCAAAATTTTAGGGAAAGCTTGCAACAATTAGAGGTGTACAGGGAACATGATACTAATTTTGAACGTAACCTATTTCATGATAATTTTGTGAGTATATTTGAAAACAGTTTCCCTAAGAAAACAGTGAAATATAATTGTAAGAAATCATGTAAAAAGCCATGGTTTACTAAAAGGATGAAAATATCTTGTAAACAGAAAAGGGAAATGTATCTTATAGCTAGGAGGAGTAATGATCCCGAAACAATGAAACATTATAAAAACTACTGCACTGTATTAAGAAAAGTTATTAAAAAGTCCAGAAGTATGTACATTATGTCTGAGATTAGCACATAAATTAGGAATATTGTGAAAAGGGAAACAGGGCAACCGAGAGCACACGAAGACTGTATTTCTATCAAACAATGAAAAGTTTGTTAACACGAAGTCAGAAGTAGAAAACATTTTTATTAATCATTTCTTAAATGTTGTAGAGAAAATAGGTTCCAATTATTCATTAGAAAATGCAAGGCAGTATATGGAAGAGGTAGTACCTACTTAAATTGATAAAATTGAAATTCAACTCACCTCTCCTACTGAAATTAGGAAAATAATAAATTCACTCAAAAGTAAAAGCTCACATGGAATTGATGGCATTTCTAACAGTGTACTAAAAGCTTGTTCCCAACAAATAAGTGGGATTCTCAGCCACATATGTAGTAGCTCACTGAAACGGAATATTTCCAGGTAGACTGAAATATGCTATTGTTAAACCATTGCATAAAAAAGGGGATAGATCTGATGATAAAAAATACCGCCCAATCTCACTTCTGACAGCTTTATATACAATTCTTGAAAAAGTAATGTATTCAAGAGTAGCATCACGTATTTGTAAAAATGAAGTGGTAACAAAATTTCAGTTTGGTTTTCAGAAAGGCTTTTCAACAGGAAATACTATATATGCTTTCACTGATCAAATATTAAATGCAATGGGAATAGCCGAACATCACACATTGGGATATTTTGTTATCTCTCAAAGGCTTCTGATTGTGTAAATCATGAAATTCTTCTAGATAAGCTTAAGTATTGTGGTATGATGCACAAATGGTTTCATCTACATCTACATTCATACTCAGCAAGCCATCTGACGGTGTGTGGCGGAGGGTACTTTGAGTACTTCTATTGGTTCTCTCTTCTATTCCAGTCTCGTATTGTTCGTGGAAAGAAAGATTGTCGGTATGCCTCTGTGTGGGCTCTAATCTATCTGATTTTATCCTCATGGTCTCTTCGCGAGATATACGTAGGAGGGAGCAATATATTGCTTGACTCCTCGGTGAAGGTATGTTCTTGAAACTTCAAACTTCAACAAAAGCCCGTACCGAGCTACTGGGTGTCTCTCTTGCAGAGTCTTCCACTGGAGTTTATCTATCATCTCTGTAACACTTTCTCGATTACTAAATGATCCTGTAACGAAGCGCGCTGCTCTCCGTTGAATCTTCTCTATCTCCTCTATCAACCCCACCTGGTATGGATCCCACTCTGGTGAGCAATATTCAAGCAGTGGGCGAACAAGTATACTGTAACCTACTTCCCTTATTTTCGGATTGCATTTCCTTAGGATTCTCCCAGTGAATCTCAGTCTGGCATCTGCTTTACCGACGATCAACGTTATATGATCATTCCATTTTAAATCGCTTCTAATGCCGATTCCCAGATAATTTATGGAATTAACTGCGTCCAGTTGCTGACCTGCTATATTGTAGAGATATGCTAAAGGATCTTTCCTTCTATGTAATGGTTTAATTCATACTTAACTGGAAGAATGCAGAAGGTTGGAATTAACAGTACAGATAGTCTACAAAAACCAGCAGAGTCCCTTAACTGTGGAGGTATGAAGAATGGTGTCCCACAGGGTTCAGTCTTGGGTCCCTTATTGTTCTTATTACATATTAATGACTTGCAACTCTATATTCATGAAGATGCAAACTTAGTTCTTTTTGCTGATGACACAAGTAGAGTAATCACACCCAAGAAGCAAGAATCGTCTGAGGAAATTGCAAACAATGTCTTTCAGAATATTATTAAGTGGTTCTCTGCAAATGGCTCTTACTAAAGTTTGAGAAAGCACAGTTTATACAATTCTGTACAGCAAATGGCATAACGCCATTGATAAATATAGACTTTGAACGGAAGTCTATTGCTAAGGTAGAAAACTCAAAATTTCTGGGTGTGTGCATTGATGAGAAACTGAATTGGAAGAAACATATCGATGATCTGCTGAAATGGTTAGGTTCAGCTAGTTATGCTATTAGGGTTATTGTAAATTTTGGTGGTAAACGTATCAGTAAATTAGCCTGCTATGCCTATTTTCATTCATTGCTTTCATATGACATCATATTTTGGGGGAATTCGTCATTAAGAGGGAAAGTATTCCTGGCACAAAAGCGTCTAATCAGAATAATAGCTGGTGCCCACCCAAGATCACCTTGCAGACATTCATTTAAGGAACACGGGATATTCACAGTACCTTCGCAATACATATATTCATTTATGAAATTTGGCGTTAATAACCCATCCCAATTCAAAAATAACAGCGAAGTGCATAGCTACAACACTAGAAGAAATGATGGTATTCACTATTCTGGATTAAATCTCACTTTGGCACAAAAAGGGGTGAATTATGCTGCCACAAAAATCTTTGGTCACTTGCCAAATAGCATTAGAAGTCTGACAGATAGTCAACCAACATTTAAAAGGAAATTAAAAGAATTTCTGAATGACAACTCCTTTTACTCAATAGATGAATTCTTAGATATGATGTAGTAACTGTAAAAAAAATTAATTAATTAATTATTGTGTGTAAAGAAAATTTATGTTAAAGTGACACGTTCCACATCATTACGAAATGTCGTATTCATGATCTATGGAACAAGGATTAATGTATGTGTGTATGTACGTATGTATAGGGTTTTTTGTCAATCCAGCAAAATGTGGATGGGATTTATCGCGCAGTAGCAATCATTTCACGCAGTCTTTCTGGTCGTTGTTCTTGGATCGTGTTGTTGACAATAGATTTCAGCAGTGATGGTTACACCTCAGCGAAGTAATTCGTAGTACAACACACTGCCACTGTTCTACCAGATGCACAACATGATCTTTTGGCGATCGGCACAGGTCTTTGTACGAGGAGTTACTGCTTTGTTTGGGCTCAACCATTCCTCTCTTTTCCTTCTGTTAGCCTAAAGACACCATTTTTTGTCACCAGTAACCACACAGGATAGGAATGGTCGGTGGTGATCACGAACCAACTGATGCCGAGCGAGCAGAGGTGCACTTGTAGCCACCCGCAAATTTTTGTGATTTTGGCTTAGAGCATGCTGTACCAACACATTCAAGTTTTGAACCTTCCCCATTAAACGCAGATGTCGCAGGATGGCAGTTTACCACATTTGTCAGTTTTCGAGTACACTGACGTGGATCATTGTGGATTACTGTGCGTGAACGATCTTCATCGACCCCAGAAAGTCTTCCTGAACGTGGAGAGTCACTAATGTCAAAACGATCCTCTGTAAAAAGAGGAAACCATTTTCTTGCCGTGCCTCTCTCCAGTGGCATTACCCCCACGCAAGACGCAAGTGTTCTGGCTGCCTCCGCTGCTGTCACCCCTCTAGTGAACTCAAACGGAAGAATATGTCGGAAATATTTAGATTTCTCTATTTGTCGCACCATTTTCTTTCGTCCACAAGTTCCAAATGACAAAACGACAATATGTAAATTCAAATAGCATCACTGAATCACAAATAAAAGTGATAATCAATAATTTAAGTCATAGCAACCAGGATATTAACATACAAAACACTACGAACTTATGCACCTACCTAATAATTTCGAGGTAAATAGTTGAGGTGGAGCTGCATTCTTTGACGGCAGGAATTTCTCTTGAGTTTGGAACCGATTGTCACTGACAAGGCGTTACACTCGTCTCTACTCCCTGTCTTTTTACGGCCACTATCCCGACGCTGTGTTACATTGCCATGAGAAGTACACCTCTTCTTGTGCAGTCGTTGGATACTTCACGGTAAAAACATCAAGAAACTGCTTAACTTCATTCACAGCGTGATCGTTTACAAGTCCAATTCTGTCATGTCTTCAACCAACCGACTAGTATATACCCCTTCAATGCCATGGCTTACGTCAGCCGTGGAGTTTCACAATGCTGCTTAGTAGCAGTTCTACGGCGTCGGCAGCGCTCCACCGGGTCCTGTGTGCTGTTTTACACGGGTAACTAATACGAAGGGCATTCAATAAGTAATTTTTCTCTGAAAGGAAATCTTTTTTACTCATGATTCCAGTACACCATATTATTCCCCACTTTTTTGGCAAAACAATTTTTCAACATAATCTCCGTCAACGGCCTTACGGCACTTCACTGGGACGCCCTGCTTGCACGCATGGTACCATTCTGCCGGTTGACGTCGGAGCCAATGTCTTGCACAGTCAATAACCTCCCCATCATTCACCTACTGCTTCCCGCGGAATGCATCGTTCATTGACCCAAACAGATGGAAGCCAGGAGGTGCGAGATCCGGACTTTTGTTCACTGCCAGGTCTCAATAGACATTCTGGAACCGCACATAACCATCTTAGATTCTCTGGTTTTGCATCAAAAGAAACTCAATGACAGGTCTCTGTTCGGAACATATTTGTGTTACAGGCGCCATTTGGAGGACTACGTATACCGCCGACATATGTGAGAACTTCATGAAACCACAGGAGCTGAAGCGGGAATACTCCACAACGCCCCACAAAAAATTCCGCTTTTTTTCAAATGAAATTGGACGAGAAAAACATATATTGCATTACTTATTGAACTCCCCTCGTATTTTATCTGGTGAAGATTGTTAACCTCTGTTTGCTATAACGTACTTTTAGCAACAGTCATGAATTTGGTGTTGTCACTTAAGTTTCCTTTTCTAAGTCATCACATCATTGGTCTCAATTAGAGGTATCTTTAATTACATGATGCAGTCAGGTGTGTACTAACTGAGCAAGATGGAGCTGTGGTTCAGACACTGTACAGACATTTGAGATGGTCAAATTCAAATATTTGCCTCGATATCTAAATTAATCATCGTCATTCTGAATGATCAAACGCTGCTTTCATTACGCCTTTTTATGCTCTTAATAATGGTACACTCAATATGCAATTGTCTTCTACACTGGGTACATACATATTTATTTGGTAACAGAGGTTACATTACTTAAAGGTTCTGTCGGCAATACTGACTAGACTTGTACTGGGTGATGAATCGTTAACATGACCGCTTTTACTGCGTGCGGCCGGCCGGCGAGGTCGGATGCTGTGCCCGCGGTGCGGATGACAGAAGGTCCGCAACAAATGTAGTATGATTTGTTGTGTAAGTTATTTCTGAAGCATATAGCATAAACGCTTGAAAAGGGAAGTAAATTACACACGCATACCAAGGAAGGAGAAGCTTGAACTGCCTTCGTTGCTCAATCTTTCCTGACACCTGCTTTGCTCTGTACAACCTCCAGTTCCCTCTGAGAAATGGCAGCAGTTTTTTGACGAATGTTAGTTTTAAGTTCATATAAAGTGTGTAGATTTGATTTATATGCTTTCTCTGCTAATGAGCCCCGGAGATAAAAATCTCAGAGAGTTAATTTGGGAGAACGAGGAACGCATATGCTGTTAGTGATAATTCTATCTTGAAACATCATCAATTTCCTGTAACGAGAAGTTGGCTGCATGTGCCGTCACTGAGACCTGTTGAAAGATCGCAAAACCACTTTCTCTCTCTGTTAACTGGCCAAAGAGGGTGGCTAAATGTTTTCCACATACCTCTCATTGTTAATTGTTTCCTGGAAAAATAGGGCATAGTGTTTTCTCACCGCACTCCTGCTTCTTGATGATGCAGGGCTGCTTCGTGTATTACGGTAAGCTTTTTAGGGCTGTAATAACGGTTATTTTGTGAATTAACATATCCGCTTAGTGGGAACCATGATTTGTCCAAAAATAAAGCTGAGCATAAATTTCGGCGTCATGCGCCCAGTTCAAAATCCTTTCACAAAACCGCAAACTTTTTGAAGTACCACAAGGTTTACGTTCTTGCGTTGTAGTCATGCTATAATGTTATACTGCTGTAACTTCAGTAACATTGTAGCCATTTGTACAGAGCCATAGGAAATACCCATTTACTGAGAAAGACGTCGAACTGATTTTCTAAGAGACTTTTCCCCAGCATGCCCAGTGTCATCCCGAGTTTCTTCTGTGAGCACTGTAACGTGATTGTCCATGTTTCCTGTCAATAACACCTCCTGCTCCACGAAATTTATTTACCTATCGACGAATCGTACTCTGATTAACAATTTGAACACCTGGAAGTTCCTCTTAAAATAATCTCCTTAATGCACACATTGATTCTGTAAGCGAATAAAATACTTGTATTTGGCTATTTCAGTTGAAACTCTTTCAAATGGTTCAAATGGCTCTGAGCACTACGGGACTCAACTGCTGTGGTCATAAGTCCCCTAGAACTTAGAACTACTTAAACCTAACTAACCTAAGGACGGCACACAACACCCAGCCATCACGAGGCAGAGAAAATCCCTGACCCCGCCGGGAATCGAACCCGGGAACCCGGGCGTGGGAAGCGAGAACGCTACCGCACGACCACGAGATGCGGGCGAAACTCTTTCACTCAGTACACTGTATTGCATCGCCTAACACGTGC
Source organism: Schistocerca americana (assembly GCF_021461395.2). Taxonomy (NCBI): domain Eukaryota; kingdom Metazoa; phylum Arthropoda; class Insecta; order Orthoptera; family Acrididae; genus Schistocerca; species Schistocerca americana. The sequence continues at coordinate 574,528,587 of NC_060120.1, forward strand.
TGCCCGCGCAAGATTCACACACAGGCAAAGGCCACATAGGAGAGGGAAAATTTATGCCCCACCAGCACCTCCGCTGGCTGGCTGCTACGGGGAGGAGGGGGGGGGGAATTTTTCCTCCCTTGTATGAATGCATGGTGTCTGTTCTTTCGGACAAAAAGGAACAGATACCATGCATTCATATAGTTGATTCGCCTCGATGGGCAATGATGAATCCACCACATTCAGTGCGGATGCACAATTAAGTCCGACCTCCTGCTGGAATCTACAAGTAGGGAGGGTGGAGGAATGGACAGTGACTGCTGATAGGTGGAGCTCGGTGGGAGTGTGGAGTTGGACGAGGGAGTGCCGAGATAGTTCGTGTAGTCGCGATGAATAGTAAGTCCAGGTGGCACAGTCGTTAACTCCGCTACCTACAAAACAGTAGATCGCGCGTTCGAATCTCGGTCCGGCACATATTTTCGCACGTCGCCGCTGATGCTGCACAAACTGCTGATGCTACTAATATCAATAGTTCCTTCCCTTTACTTTCTTCTCTCCCCCCCCCCCCCCCCCCCTTCTCCTTTAACTGACATAAATGTTTCCCCGACAGATGGTTGTTTTAAGGATTGATCACCCAGCATTTCGTCAGAACAGTTGCTTCAACCACGTAGGTATCGTGCGACGTAATCTTTATTTTCATTTACATACGGAAATATGTCCACAAAGAGCGTTTGGAATGTGGTCAGGAAATTTTTTTCCTTCTCTTGGTTTACACCGGCCCTTTCTCATTACAGATATTGCATTCTTTTTTGTAAAATAACGTGGCATTACACTCCACTCCCTCCGATTGCCACGTTATATTTCTGCTACTCTCTTCCAGTACTGGTATCTTACCATGAAATTCATTTATATATCAAATGCATTTACCGGTGTCATTCTTAGTAGTGGAAAAGAAGGTATGCAGACGGTGATACTACATTACGAGTCATGCATGTTCCTTGCAGTACTATCATGTTTTTGTACCTTGCGACAATGTCAATCTTTGCTGTAAGTTTTATTTGTTTTGTTAACAAGTTTCGGGAGACAGACAAATCTGGTGATAACTGATCGAAACCGGCTGGTTTGGAATCAAATAGTGTTTTGTATTCCACACCTTCTTAAATAGTTAATCTCTATAATTTACAGTATGATCGTATCACGCTACCCGTCTCTGTTTCTTGTCTTTCTTCGTCGCTCCTCCTATATGTTGATCATAATCCGTTACAGGTAAAGAATGTGCAATGTCAATTTGTATCCATTTCTTTGTTTCCGATATTCAGTTATCTCCATTGTCTCATGGTAATCCGACATCAAATTTATAAGGTGTTTCTCTTTTCATTTAAAATACGGTCTACTCTTGTAACTTTGTAGCCACAGTCACAACATTGTACATATTTGTCGTGTCGGAGAGTCTCCTTCGTTACAGGAGTCAATGTCAGCATCAGAACGAAATGTATCACTCACTGAAATGAAACTGCTGATGACATTTGGAATATTAGCTGATTGTGGATTACGATTGGCAATAGTACTGTCGTCATAATTACTGGCATCAACTGGCGACTCTGCGTAAAATGCAATGCTTCCAGAAGGCCGTGAAGTATCTTTTCTTCATTTAATCTCTGACTGCGAGCCATTCATCTGCGGAGAAGGACTGAGTTGTACATCAATGGTGAAACAGAAAACCGGCGTAGTTATAGGTACCGCCACGTATTTTTAGCATGAAAGTCATACAATTTTTAATGAGTACACCAATAATTTAACTCACCAGCAAAATTCCAAAAAAAGAAACTGGATATATTTCTCAAAACGATTGTGAAACGTTTTGTTCAAAACAAGTAAGCGCTGCATCATTCAGTTTTATTAAGTTGGTTTCAGAACCCCTTCGGGCAATGTCACATGCGAAATGTACATGATTCTCTGTCGTACCATTGATCTTCTTTTAAATCTCTTGTCCATTGCTTTTACAACTGCTTCATTGCATATTTTCCTCGAGCGTCCACGTTCTCTGCGGTTTCGTGGTATGCACAACATAGTTTTCTTAGGTAACCAGGATTTATCCATCCGTTGGACATGAGCATACCATATTAATTGCTTCCGTTCGATGTTAGTTGTTGATGATTCTTCTGTATCCATTCGTAATTGAACCTCTTCGTTACGTATTTTTTCTCTTCTGGATATTCGGAATGTCCATCTGAACACATCCATTTCGATGCAGCCCAACTTCTTCTTCATAGTATCTGTAATTGTCAGTGACTCCGCCTATTACAACAAGGAACTAAGAGTTTTGTTTGTGACTACTTCCGTTTATTTCCTATTTCGCTATTCCATTTAATCAAGATGTCAGTCTTCTAGCCCGAGTTATTCGTTTTATAATTTCTAGATCATGTCTACTCCTAGATGTGGAACGACTGCTGTGCATCTATTGGAAATATTTTTTTCTGTGGACATTGAGTTATAAAGCCCGTTGCTTATAGTCTCCTGTAATTTTCGTTGGTGGCAGCACTGAATTGCACGCATCTCAAACAGTGAGGTAGGCACAGCAATGTTGTGAATAATCGCCTCTGTAAGATATCGACCGTTGAAAACTGGGCTTACGATTTTTAGAAACTAAGAGAAGATAGAGAATGTTCTGTTTATAGGTACTGGAGTACAAAGGGTTAAGGTAAATGACCGTATGATTTCTTTGAGGAAGCGGTCTACTTCCTTGGCAGTTCTGTACTAAAAGGAGACTGTGTTCTGTCCCAATGACCTCGTCGCCGAGAAGACTTCAAACCCTAACTGTCTTTTCCCTTAAGATTTGTACTGGGGCCAGGAAGCCCAACTAGCGTACTGTAGATGATGCTAGCACCTGGCCTGGTTTGTACTGCTGACGACTTGCAAAATGTATGTATCTCGGCCACGCGTTTCACTGAAATGTGATGTGGTTCACATTTGTATTTTCTTCTGATTGTCAGTCTTTTAAGACGGCAAAAGTCAGTAACATAACTCCTGCCTATCTAAATCCTTGCGAAAGATGAAGTTAACAGCTGTTTTCCTAATTTTGAATATCTCCTACATTAGTTAAAAAGAAAGATATTGTTTTCCTGTCGCATATTTCCCATGGAAACATGTTGTCTGTAGCTATGCTTGTTGGCAGTCAAACGAACGTGGTGCTCCATCAACAGTTTTGCTTCCGCACGGGAAATGTTTGAACCAATGCTAAAAACGTGTAGAGTGTGATTGTGAAGTTATCTGGACACGTTTAACAGGGCTAGGGGAAATAAAGTTAATTGTGGGGTGTTATTACCGGCCACCAGGTTCCACCGTGACAGTTCTAGAATCATTCAAAGGGAGTCTACATTCTGTATTGCAGAGCTACCCGGATCATGCTATATTAGTCGGAGTCGACTTCAACCTACCTAGTATAGACTGGGATGTCTATGGATTCATTACAGGTGGTACAGACAAGCCGTCGTGTGAATTACTTTTGAACCCATTATCCGAAAACTGTCTTTAGCAGCTAAATCGACAGCCAACGCGTAATGGAAATATTTTAGATCTGGTAGCCACGAAGAGACCAGACCTCATAGACGGTGTCAGTGTTGAGACAGGGATTAGCGATCATGATGTTGTCATTACGACTATGGTTACGAAACTTAAAAAGTCGGTCAAGAAGGCTAGGAGAGTATTCTCACTAGAAAGAGCAGATAAGCAGTTGTTAGCATCCCACTTAGTAAATGAATCAACTTCATTTACTTCCGGTACGATGGACGTGGAATAATTATGGGCAAATTTTAAACAGATTGTAAATCACTCATTGGACAAGTATGTGCCGTAAAAGTGGGTTACGGACGGGAAAGACCCACCGTGGTTTAACAGCGCAACTCGGAGATTGCTCAGGAAGCAAAGGCAGTTGCACTCGCGGTTCAAGAAAGAATGTGGACAGGCAAAAGTTAGTAGAGATTCGTGCTGCTGTAAAAAGAGCGATGCGCGAAGCATTCAACCACTACCACCGTCATACCTTAGCAAAAGATCTTGCTGAAAACCCAAGGAAATTCTGGTCTTACGTAAAATCGGTAAGCAGGTCGAAGGCTTCCATTCAGTCACTCACTGATCAGTGTGGCCTGGCAACGGAAGACAGGAAAACGAAAGCTGAAATTTTAAATTTAGCCTTTGAGAAATCTTTCACGCAGGGGGATAGTACAAACATACCGCCGTTTGAGTCTCGTACAGATTTCCGTATGGAAGACATAGTGATAGACATCCCTGGGGTTGAGAAGCAGCTGAATGGGTTGAAAATAAATAAATCGCCAGGTCCTGATGGGATTCCAATTCGGTTTTACGGAGAGTACTCTACTGCATTGGCTCCTTACTTAGCTTGCATTTATCGCGAATCTCTTGCCCAACGTAAAGTCCCGAGCGACTGGAAAGAAGCGCAGGTGACGCCTGTATATAAGAAGGGTAGAAGGACGGATCCTCAAAATTACAGACCAATATCCTTAACATCTGTCTGTTGCTGGATTCTCGAACATATTCTCAGTTCGAATATAATGAATTTCCTTGGGACAGAGAGGTTGCTGTCCATGCATCAGCACGGCTTTAGAAAGCATCGCTGTTGCGAAACGCAACTCGCCCCTTTTTCACATGATATCTTGCAAACCATGGATGAAGGGTATCAGACGGATGCCATATTCCTTGACTTCCGGAAAGCGTTTGACTCGGTGCCCCACTGCAGACTCCTAAGGTACGAGCATATGGGATTGGTTCCCAAGTATGAGAGTGGCTCGAAGACTTCTTAAGTAATAGAACCCAGTACGTTGTCCTCGATGGTGAGTGTTCATCGGAGGTGAGGGTATCATCTGGAGTGCCCCAGGGAAGTGCGGTAGGTCCGCTGTTGTTTTGTAACTACATAAATGATCTTCTAGATAGGGTGGATAGCAATGTGCGGCTGTTTGCTGATGATGCTGTGGTGTATGGGAAGGTGTCGTCGTTGAGTGAGTATAGGAAGATACCAGATGACTTGGACAGGATTTGTGGTTGGTGTAAAGAATGGCAGCTAACTCTAAATATAGATAAATGTAAATTAATGCAGATGAATAGGAAAAAGAATGCTGTAATGTTTGAATACTCCATTAGTAGTGTAGCGCTTGACACAGTCACGTCGATTAAATATTTGGGCGTAACATTGCAGAGCGATATGAAGTGGGACAAGCATGTAATGGCAGTTGTGGGGAAGGCGGATAGTCGTCTTCGGTTCATTGGTAGAATTTTGGCAATATATGGTTCATCTGCAAAGGAGACTGCTTATAGAACGCTGGTGCGGCCTATTCTTGAGTACTGATCGAGCGTTTGGGATCACTATCAGGTCGGATTGAGGGAGGACATGGAAGCAATTCAGAGTCGGGCTGCTAGATTTGTTACTGGTAGGTTTGATCATCACGCGAGTGTTACGGAAATGCTTCAGGAACTCGGGCGGGAGTCTCTAGAGGAAAGGAGGTGTTCTTTTCGTGAATCGCCACTGAGGAAATTTAGAGAACCAGCATTTGAGGCTGACTGCAGTACAATTTTACTGCCGCCAAATTACATTTCGCGGAAAGACCACAAAGATAAGATAAGAGAGATTAGGACTCGTACAGAGGCATATAGGCAGTCGTTTTTCCATCGTTCTGTTTGGGAGTGGAACAGGGAGAGAAGATGTTAGTTGTGGTACGAGGTACCCTCCGCCACGCACCGTATGGTGGATTGCGGAGTATGTATGTAGATGTATGTAGACGTAGATGTACTGCTCCAGGTCCTTGTTTTTTCCGGCTATTTGTAACATTGCTTGATGCCAATGAGTTAGTCTATAGCAACATAACACGAGTTCTCACCCTCATTGCTTACGGATGCTCCCATCAAAAAAATCAATTTCATCTTAACTTAGACGTGCGTGGCACTGGCCATGCACATGAACATGGTTTTAACACTTGTTGCTCTTTACATATCCCTCCTTTGAGCGACCATTTTAGGCGCATCTTGTATAACACAGGCACTGAGACAGCGGAGAAGTGAAGAAAACCTCCCGTCCATTATCTATGTAAGAGAGATGGAGTAGGGGTTGGTGCACGGTCAGCTGGCGCCCCGCCTGCTGGCGAAGAGCGACGGCCCCCTGGAGAGCGGCGACTGCAGTGCGCTGTGCTCTGCCGTGCTGTGCTGTGCGGCTGTCCACTCTAAACCCAACCACAGCCGTAGTGCGGCGCAGTCCCCGGGCTCATCTCGCCATCCTGCAGCAGACTGAGGGACAAAAGCACTTACGTTAGCGCTGATTGCAGCCCAAGTTGAATTGTGTTGGCTGCAGCATATTAACATCTGACCTCATCATTCTAAGGGTGTCAGCAACTGATTAATGCAACATAAAAAATTTGTATGTCTACATCTACGTTTACATCTACATCTACGTGATTACTCTGCTATTCACAATAAAGCGGCTGGCAAAGGGTTCAATGAACTTCCTTCAAGCCGCTTCTCTACCGCTTCACTCTACCGTTTCACTCTCGAACGGCACGCGGCAAAAACGAGACCTAAATTTTTCTGTGCGAGCCCTGATTTCTCTTATTTTACCATGATGATCATTTCTCCCTATTTAGGTGCGTGCCAACATAATATTTTCGCAATCTGACGAGAAAACTAGTGATTGAAATTTAATGACAAGATCCCGTCGCAACAAAAAACGCCTTTGTTTTAATGATTGCCACTTCAGTTCACGTATCACGTCTGTGGTACTATCACCCCTATTTCGCGATAATACAAAACGAGCAGCCCTTCTTTGAACTTTTTCGATGTCATCCGTCAGTCCCACCTGATGCGGATCCTACACCGCACAGCAATACTCCAGAATAGGGCGGAAACGCGTGGTGTAAGCAGTCTCTTTAGTAGATCTGTTGCACCTTCTACGTGTTCTGCCAGTGAATCACAGTCTTTGGTTTGCTTTATCCACAACATTATCTATGTGATCGTTCCAGTTTAGCTTATTTGTAATTGTAGTTCCTAAGTATTTAGATGAATTTACAGCCTTAAGATTTGTGTGACTTATCACATAATCGAATCTTAGCGCATTTCTTTTAGTACTCATGTGAATAACTTCACGCTTTTCTTTAATGAGGGTCCACTGCCACTTTTCGTGCCTTACCTATATCTTATCTAAATCATTTTGCAACTCATTTTGGTCATCTGATGACTTTACAAGACGGTAAATGACAGCATCATCTGAAAACAATTTAAGAGGGCTACTCAGATTGTCTCCTATGTCGTTGATATAATCAGGAACAATAGAGGTCCTACAACACTTCCTTGGGGAACGCCGGATATACCTTCCGTTTTACTCAATGAATTTCCGTATATTACTACAAACTGTGACCTTTATGGCAGGAAACCTCGAATTCAGTCGCACAACTGAGGCGATATTCCATAGACACGCCATTTTGTTAGAAGACCCTTGTGAGGAACGGTGTCGAAAGCCTTCTGGAAATCTGAAAATATGGAATCAATTTGACATCCCCTGTCAATAGGACTCATTACTTCACGAGTATAAAGAATTAGTTGTTTTTCACATAAACGATACTTTCTGAATCCGTGCTGACTATGTGTCAATAAATGGTTTTCTTCGAGGTACTTCATAATGTTCGAACATAGTATATGTTCCAAAACCCTACTGCAAATCGACGTTAGTGATACGGGCTTGCAATTCAGCGGATTACTCCTATTTCCCTTTTTGGGTATTAATGTGACTTGAGCAGTTTTCCAGTCTTTAGGTACGGATCTTTCTATGAGCGAGCGGTTGTATATAATTGCTAAATATGGAAATATGGAGATATTGTATCAGCATACTCTGAAAGGAACCTGACTGGTATACAATCCTTACATAAAAAACTCATATATATATATATATATATATATATATATATATATATATATATATATATATATATATAATACACCATGAAAAGTATCCAGAGACGTACTAGTGGACACTGATACTGAATGTCTCTACCCTCCGGCTTAATTATGGCTTGAACTCTGCTGGGGACACTTTCAGAGCGCCACTCTTCCTCAAGTGTCGAAATCAGAGGAGGTAGTGTTGCTGCACGCTCTGGAGCGAAGTCGACGTTCAAACGCATGTAAAATGTGTTCCATTGGGCTCAAGTCCGGACTTTGGACAGGAAAGTCCATTTCAGATACGGTAATTCCCGCAAGCTACCAGCACGCATGCAGACACAAACATGCAGCATGAAACTAATTGAGCTTTTTCTTTTAGTATTTGGAAACTGTATGTGTGCAAAAAACTCCTGCTATCATTATGAAAGCAAGTACTTTTAAATTCCAATTACAGTGTGTGATCTAGAATCGCCTTTAATACCCCAGATTTAAACACGAACATAATTGTGCAAATTACTCTTGATGTATGTGACACCAGTCAACTGCATCTGACTATCTGTAAATGAATTTAAAGAATGATTATCAATAATACTCAGAATGACTTTCTCATGGAAGAATCACACACAATAACTAACACTTGCGTAACAAAATCTTTGTCCTGCTATAAAACGCATTTATATGAAAGTTTGTAAATGAAATTTGTATCTAAAATTCTCAAAATAGGTTTGTTTATGCCCTACAATAGATTATTACCTTGCAATGGCTTACTCAGTTTTGTTCCTGTTGTACTGTGAAAGTGATGTGCTGAAACAAGTTACTGCGCGGTAGTTTACCTTTTTAGTTCGTTTACAACTCTTCGTTAGCAATGTAATCTTTTTATCTTCCATAAAAAAAATGATTCACACTGTTCACACAGTGGTACAAGGCGTGGCAGCGCAGCTTTGTACCAAATGCGATTTTTAATATAAACAGCGAGGTTAAGCTTCAGAGAAATTTTTCTTAAATAAATAAGAGAGTAATTTGCTATTAGAGTGAAACATTTTAATAACACAGAAAAAACACGAACTAACTTGAACTGTTAGTCTTTCTCTACATTATCTTTCTCATCATTGTCATACACCATACTGAATAATTTTGAGAGAAAATTTTTTATATCACGTAAAATTTAGTCTTTTATATTTCTGGCGAAATATTTCTGGCGAAATATCTTCAAGCTAATCATGGAGGGGGAAACTAACTAGAACACTGTACACACGACAGATAATACTCCCTGGATACCAGAAAATATTTTTAAATACCATGAAATCTTTACACTACAATAATTACTAAACTATCGCCCGCAGAAAAGTAAACTCAATAGAAATTACCTTCTTGTTTCAAATGAGCCGTCTTCCTGTACAATCATATCATATCACCCTTTATCCTTAATCCTCAGATACATATGAGACAGTATCTCAAATGAAAATCTCTATACAGCACCTCTGCCATATAATCTCCTTACTCTACCATAACAGGTCTCTCTCTCTCTCTCTCTCTCTCTCTCACACACACACACACACACACACACACACACACACACACACACACACACACACACACCGGCCGACAACTTCTTCCGACTCCTTCGCTCATCCGAGCCCTACTCAAAAATACCACAATCATTTGCTGGTAGCCAAAGAGTATGTATCACTCATGTGTAGAGCATGCAAAGATCCTCAGAGTGGTAAACATTCTCAATAAACTGTCAAGTATGTAAAAAAGGTATTTTTCATAATATATATAACAAATCTTTCACAACTGCTTCTCTTAATATGTACGCCTTTCTCTAACATCGCAATTTAATATGAGCAATTTTCTTATCGCAATGACTGTTTGATACTATGCGACGAATGTAGGAATGAAAGGCGCTATAATCTTGCAGAGAGATGTTAACAACACTATGACCTTTGAGTTATATACAATTTTTTGTTGTTATCCGGAATGTTAATTATTCTGACTATTGTTCTTCGGACTATTGTTCTTATTATTATAATCTTGAAACTATTACAGCTCTATACATGTATTGTATCAGAAGAAATAAAAGAGATCATCTTAACTGACTAATAGGTGAGACTCGAAATTAATAATTCTTCTACAAATACATCACTAGAAACATGTGCAACTTCTGCGACTTGTCGAATATATTGCGAAAAAGCTGTATACAAAATGAGTTTGCGATCTAAATACGCGGGAAGGGTGAACTTTTGTATGAGATGATGCATCGTGACATGTCGTATTGACATGACGGGCATATAAGTCGCGATGCGTGTATATCATTATATATGTAATTTAACAGGGGAGCCGTGTGGAGACTTGTGTAAAGGAGCAGATCGATTCTCAGGCAAATACTTCGAGAAATTTAGACTGTCTTTATATTCCCTATCCTATTACAGCACGCTGCAGATAAGCGCGAATTGGGTACGGGGAGATTTCCTTTCTCGCATTCGTTGCGCTAGGAAACTGATTTTTTTCCAATATGACGGGCGCTCTGTCTGTTGACGCATAAGCTAATAAAGTTCTTGACAAATCTATATTTTCTACGCTTTATTGAACGACGCAAAGAATGTCACATACAGCTGTACGCCTGAGATATCTACACTTTCACAGAGCGCTGAAGAATATGCAACAAACTCCCTGCAAAGATTCAAATAGTTGACTCTGAAAGTAGTCTGCCACAACCTGTGTGGGACGCATGATTGTACTATTTGATAACGGTAGTACGAGAAATTGTGCTGCCTAATATGGACATAAGGGTTCAGCTGCAACTGCACAGTATTATTTTATTAAATCATCACCCGTGAAAGGGCACAAGGACTTTACTAACAGTGGTGCAATTTTGTAGCCCATTCGAACTTCAGATTCACTTGATTTTTCTCTCTCTTCTCCCTTCTCATCAGAGAACTTCCTTTAAAGTTTTAAGTGTCTCGTACATACTCAAGTGTTTCGCATTTTCCGTTTCCATGATATTTGAAATGATAAGACATGTAGTGCCTCAGGAAATTGAACTTCCTGAAACCATTCAGCGTCACATGTTATACGAAACATTTTTCGAATCCTTCTTTTTGTGTAAAAGCAAAAGATTCTTCACTGCGGAATGAAGTTGTTGGTGTCACGCAAATTCGACTCTCCATTGCCGCTTTTAGGCGGCACCGCTATCAAAACTGACCCAACTCTGTATCACACTTCTCCTGTGTTGTCGCGACCACATGGTGCGCACTCATTTCCCTCGCTTCCCTCTACGCCGCAACTGCTCTGCTCGCATACACCAGCCAGAGCAGGAGCGAGTGCTCAAGCTCATCAGACAGTTGTTAACCGCTGGTTTAGTCGCTACTGTGGACACTGATCTCCACGACGGCTGCTAATCCCTTCCCTGTTGCAACGGCCAAGCGCGTCAGGTTTTTGCAGCTCACTTGCCGGACCGCCAGTGTACCTGCTGCTCTCCTGAAGTCGTGGTATTTCTCAACTGCCAGTGTCTACCAGTAACGAGTTACGACCCCGGTAACCGTCGGCTCGTCAAGTGAGAAGCCTAGTCGCCACAATGTGGTGAGAGCAACGACGCACATGAGAATGGCCGGCACGTCACAATGAGCTGTCAAACACTGGCTCACTCAGTCACGCCTCCCCTTTTCCCCGTCACGGCAAGACGCACGCGCACAGTCAAGTCTGCTTTTTAAAGTTCTCACGTTCAGCCATATCGCGCTGTACCCTCACAACCTACATCAGTTTTAACCTGCTAACTGGCCTCTGTCAACAGTTTTCACCTCCCCACAATTCTCTACATTATTGCAAAGATAATTCCTTGATACGTCAAGATATATTTGTCAACCGAGCCGTTATTTCAGTCAACTTGTGCTACAATTTACTTCGTTCCCCATTTCGATTCAGTATATCACCTGTTATTCATTCTACCCATCACATACTCAGCATCCTTATGTAGCTCCGAATTTCAAAAGATTCTCGTCTTCCTTGTACTGTGTACCGTCCATGTCTCACTTCCATACAAGGCTTTTGTCCACACAAACAGCTCCAGAAAAGACTTTCTCACACAAAATGTATATTCCATGTTAACAGTGAGTGAGTGCTTCAACTACGAATCCGTTTCGAAAGGTCAAAGTGAAAGCGAGCCTAATGCTCGTTTGTAAGAAGTAAGCTCTAATCGGTTAATTTAAGAACTCATTCGCAATTAAATCAACTACGCTTGCACTGAATTAATGGGCTATTATCTATCTCACTAGCATTACATTACGTTCAAAGTAAAACTCTCGTATGAACATCAAATGAAACATAAAATATCAAATATTTAATGAAATCAGAGGGCTCCGAGGAGGCCAGATTAAAAGTTGGATGGGGTGCATAAGTAACGCCACAATCACAATCTAGTGCCCAGTTAACCTTTATTTCACAAATCAAATCATAAGAAACTCAAATTACGAACAATAACGATCATTATATGAATGCTCGATGCCGTATGCTTGACGTGGTAACTATTATATGACTATTTCTGAACTCGTGGGAAAAGCCTGGGTTTGGTATAAGGAGGGATTCATTCACACACACACATTCATCTTACATCACATGCACAGAAAGGAAAGAACATAAAATTGTACACCTGATAGAGGTACGATGGGTGGAGAAAAGTTAGCTTAAGGGATCAAACATGTGATCGGTGGCTTGAGAAGAAATTCTCCATCTCAGAGATTGAAAACATACAAAAATACACAGGATGAAATGAAATTCCCATCCGATTCGAAATTAAATTTAAACATCACGCTTGAATAAATAATGACGTTTTGCGGAAAGCTCTCCATGTGGTGGAAAGGCAAGTGGTCTAGTTTAGGTTGCCAACACAAGGGAATGTCAAACTCACAAGGTATAACAAAGTTTTTAAATTTATGAAGTTAGCAGGGATAAAATACAGGGAGCGAAAGACTATCTATAACATGTATAGAAACCAGACTGCAGTTAGCTTGAGTCGGGGCAAGGGAAGCAATTGTGGGAAAAAGGAATACGTTGAAACGTCTCATTGTTAGCCATTCTATTGGCTCCATTGAGCTGCCTTCAGCCTGTCTATACTTATTTGCACCTCTGTCAGTCGTAACATCTGTGCTTTCGGTTCTGAGGAGAATCATAAGAAGCAGAGTATGTCGTTAGACAGCCACAATGGCGCTTTACAATCGAAATATTGTCATTTATTAATTTACGTTCATACATATAGAGGTATACTGAGGGTATGTATACTCCTGTGTTTTCTTTTATCCATGTTGTATTTCTGAGTTTCCATTTTCCAATCCTTGTGTCGTCGGCTAGAGAGAGTGCCACTTTGTGGTGTTTCCATGTACCGTTCGTTGGTTCTTGGACAGGGAGTGTTTGAGTGGTAGTGGCAGTTTAGCCAACTTTTGTTTGGAGACAAAGTAGCTTCCAATACGCCAAAGAGACATTAAGGGGTACTGGTCAGCAGCTGTTGTACAAGATTGCACAGGTAGACGGAACGTATTGTCTCTGTGCATTTCCACTCCTACATGGGGACGTCGGTACGGTAGCATGGAACAGCACAGCTCGCTGAGACGTCGGAAGGAGAGATGGTTCAAATGGCTCTAAGCACTGTAGGACTTAACATCTGAGGTCATCAGTCCCCTAGAACTTAGAACTACTTGAACCTAACTAACCTAAGGACATCACACGCATCCATGCCCGAGGCAGGATTCGAACCTGCGACCGTAGCGGTCGCGCGGTTCCAGACTGAAGCGGCTATAACCGCTCGGCCACAACGGCCCGCGGAAGGAGAGATTGTCTGTTCTGGTCTTGTAATGTAAATTTAGGTAGTTGGAATGTGCAAGGATTTTGTTGAGGCTGATATGCGAATACATTTCTTAGGAATATAACCATGGTAAATCACACCGTAGTATTAATTTCAGCTAGGGAGTATGACGATGCTTATTAATATTTCAGTTAGTTAACGCGATTCTTTATCCTGCCACTACGTAGTAAAGGGAGAGCGGTTTGTTCAACTCATTTCGTGTTTCAATCAGTATGAATCTCTTAATGTGAATGCATTGTGTGCGTATTACCCGATAGAAGTGTTAGAGTTCCTTTTCTGTGTTTTAATTTCAAATTAGCTAAATGTTGCTTAAATCAAGAAATGCTATAAACATAGGTTTGCCTTCGTTCAATCTATCTTCTAAGATAAGTCAGGGTCAGTATTCCTACATTTTTTGGGAGATCCAACTGATCTTCCCCAATATTATATCTCTGCCGAAATGTCGATAATTGTGTTACAGTTGTAGTTATCACTTAGTGTGCCAGTCGATCACAACTAGTTTCTCTGATCTCTAGCCTCTCACAGTTAAACAGAAACACCAAATCAACACTATCGCTATTTGCCAATGTGGTGCGTGAAATCACAACTACACTAGAATGTGCTTCAAACGTTCGGTTACTAGGTGCGTTGTGATCGTACTTTATTCACAGTCCACTTGTACCGCGTGAAGAAGACGTATTTCATGCTACCGTTCTTACCATTATACTCAGAGTGCACTGATATGAAAATTGTTTCAGAGTTTTCAGACGAAATAAAAAAAGTGTATAAAACTTCTATTTACTTGATACATTAATTAGCTGCAGTAAAAGAAAAGTCAATGCATGTCAACTGATATTTATTTCTGATTATAAATATAGATTTTTAAATTATTCACATGTAAGTAAATAAAATGAACCTAGGACATATTCTTCACGTTTTCCACAACAGAGGAGAGGTACCTATTATGCGATAGTTCCCTAATATGGGACACCCCAATCGTGCTCATGTTAGGGGTTTCACTCTGGTGGAGAGTTTCATAAACACGTCTATTGTGTGCCAGACGACGACACAGCGAATAGGACGCCATAGTTGAGCCGGACACAGTATGTAGAAGTTGATACAAAATTTATTGTGTTTGGAGTTTTTGCGACATCGGTGTTGAGACAATATTTCAGCTTAAAGGTGAGTGGATATTACTGCACTCTTTTATTTTTGTTATTTGTAACGGTATTACCTATAATTATTGACAATTAGGTTCATTTTCCAACGAACGTTATTAGCAAGTGCGTGATTCTTTGTGTAAGATGGCGAAATTCCTAATATGCGATAATATGGTGATCCAAATACGCGACAGTGTCGCATATTACGATACCTATCGCATATTGGGGGAACTCGTTCTCTCTCGATTTTTTATATGTAATTTACGCAATACTGTTACGAGATAAAGACCAAGAGATAGAAACGTGGTTAGCAAGTAACCCATTATTAATAGCCAAGTTATTTGGGGCAGCTTACAACCGAGCAGCAACAATGGAAGCATCTGTGAATGCCTTCAGAAAAACAGGTCTCATCCCATGCAACAGAAACATCTTTGGGGAACATGAATTTTCAGTTCATCGCCATGCTAACGCTCTTCAAGAAAGAGATGCCAAAAGCGAAAATGAAACTACTGATGGTGATGGTCAAGCTGTCAGCCCGGCAGACATCAGACCTCTCCCACACATCGCAAAACCACCTGGAGTTACTCAAATAGGTCAAACATCGCGTTCGAGCTCTGACGAGTTACTAACTTCAATTCCGTATGTGAAGCAATTGAAAGAATCTAAACAGATGAAATCAGAGGCTGAAGCTAAGAAAGCAGCGAGAAATTTCTTTGGGGAGAAGAGTGGAAAATCTTCCAACCGTAGACCTAAAGCAGAAGAATCGTCTAGTGACTCGGCATCCGATGTTCATCTTGATGACAGAGGGGATTCAGACAGCAGTGATGACGATGACGCACAGTGTCTGTTCTGTACTGGGCGCTTCTCTGAGGGCAAACACGGGGAGACATGGGCACAGTGCACGGAATGTTATCGCTGGGCTCATGAATATTACGGTGTCACAGAAGACAATTTTGTTTGCCCCGGATGTCGTAAATACAAACCTAAGTAGTGTGAAATGAGTGAAGGATAACAGAAATGAACATGTAAAAATTGTATATTCATATGTCATTATTATGTAATAAAATAATTAAAGCAAAATATTATTACTATCTCATATTAGGAAACCTTGATCTCATTTCTACGAAATGCCTTGTTTGGGAAGATTTAATAACTACTCTGAAAGATTGTTTATTATTGCAAATACGATAATTGTATGATAAAATTAAATAATGCAAGATCTTATTACCATCATAAAAAATACAACTGCACTTACTTTTAGGTCTTTCAAATGGGTTTACAAAAGTGTGTCTCATATTAGGCACCTTTCCTCTACTATCAGTCATCTTAATGTTTATATGCAACGTTTTCAGTCCTTTCCCAGGTCCATCCCTATTCGTAATATGAAGTTTTTCTCTGGATCCAACCAACAAACCTCCTCTATAAAATTCCTTGGACCCATCGTTGCGCTGCGTACGAGGGCATGTTGTAAACAAATGCCTCTGATTTTTTTATTATGTCAAAACTCGTAAAGCTTTGTTAATTAAACAAACCTTATTAACATTCTACATCTTCATTCTTCACGTCTACATATTTATTTCTGAACATAGTCAGCCTGGCGACGAACACACTTCCCCAGCGAGAAACCAGTTTGTTGATATCGTCATTGTAGAATGTTTAGCAATGTTGACGGAGCCACAACCTCACTTCTATTTGCACCGCTTCATCACTATCAAAGTGAAGTCCTCGAAGGCCTTCTGTATGTTTTGGAAACAGGTGAAAACTGGATGGAGGCAGGTCGAGACTGTAAGATCATCTATGACAGCGCTTGTGTGTGGTCTGCCACTATAGCGCTGACGAACTCTTCATATTCGAAACAGGATTGCAGAAGGCTACTTCTCACGCACATACATACACTACTGGCCATAAGCATTGCTACACCACGAAGATGACGGGCTACAGACGCAAAATTTAACCGACAGGAAGAAGATGCTGTGATACGCAAATGATTAGCTTTTCAGAGCATTCACTCAGTGTTGGCGCCGGTGACAACACCTACAACGTGCTGACATGAGGAAAGTATCCAACCGATTTCTCATACACAAACAGCAGTTCACCGGCGTTGCCTGGTGAAACGTTGTTGTGATGCCTCGTGTAAGGAGGAGAAATGCGTACTATCAAGTTTCCGACCTTGATAAAGGTCGGATTGTAGCCTGTCGCGATTGCGGTTTATCGTATCGCGACATTGCTGCTCGCGTTGGTCGAGATACAATGACTGTTAGTAGAATATGGAATCGGTGGGTTCAGGACGGTAATACGGAACGCCGTGCTGGATCCCAACGGCCTCGTATCACTAGCAGTCGAGATGACCGCCATCTTATCCTCATGGCTGTAACGGATCGTGCAGCCACGTCTCGATCCCTGAGTCAACAGATGGGGACGTTTGCAAGACAACAACGAACACGAACAGTTCGACGACGTTTGTAGCAGCATGAACTATAAGCTCGGAGACCATGGCTGCTGTTACCCCTGACGCTGCATCACAGACAGGAGCGCCTGCGATGGTGTACTCAACGACGAACCTGGGTGCACGAATGGCAAAACGTCACTTTCTCGGATGAATCCTGGTTCTGTTTACATTATCATGATGGTCACATCCGTGTCTAGCGACATCGCAGTGAACGCATATTGGAAGCGTGTATTCGTCATCGTCATCGTCATACTGGCGT
The DNA here is from genome assembly GCF_021461395.2 of Schistocerca americana. Classification (NCBI taxonomy): domain Eukaryota; kingdom Metazoa; phylum Arthropoda; class Insecta; order Orthoptera; family Acrididae; genus Schistocerca; species Schistocerca americana. The sequence continues at coordinate 574,546,202 of NC_060120.1, forward strand.
ATCACCCGGCGTGATGGTATGGGGTGCCATTGGTTACACATCTCGGGCACCTCTTGTTCACATTGACGGCACTTTGAACAGTGGACGTTACATTTCAGATGTGTTACAACCCGTGGCTCCACTCTTCATTCGATCCCTGCGAAACCCTATATTTCAGCAGGATAATGCACGACCGCATGTTGCAGGTCCTGTACGGGCCTTTCTGGATACACAAAATGTTCGACTCCTGCCCTGACTAGCACATTCTCCAGATCTCTCACCAATTGAAAACGTCTGGTCAATGGTGGCCGAGCAACTAGCTCGTCACAATACGCCAGTCACTACTCTTGATGAACTGTGGTATCGTGTTGAGGCTGCATGGGCAGCTGTACCTATACAGGCCATCCAAGCTCTGTTTGACTCAATGTCCAGGCGTATCAAGGCCGTTATTACGGCCAGAGGTGGTTGTTCTGGGTACTTATTTCTCAGGATCTATGCACCCAAATAGCGTGAAAATGTAATCACATGTCAGTTCTAGTATAATATATTTTTCCAATGAATACCCGTTTATCATCTGCATTTCTTCTTGGTGTAGCAATTTTAATGGCCAGTAGTGTAGTTACGTTACACACCGCCATGTTACACGCTACAATTCGGATCCGTCTAGTTGCAGAGGGTTGCGACTTGCGTCAGCGACACCGTAATGTCGGCCGTGTAATATGAAATTTCATACCTGAACCGAAATTCTGAACAGAATAAATATTCCGGAGGCCCTACTTTTCAACACGCTCTCTTGACATAGAAAATTCCGCTTTGAAGATTAGTTATCCCCGATTCCGCTGCTACTTTCTGCTTATACACTCCAGGAAATTGAAATAAGAACACCGTGAATTCATTGTCCCAGGAATGGGAAACTTTATTGACACATTCCTGGGGTCAGATACATCACATGATCACACTGACAGAACCACAGGCACATAGACACAGGCAACAGAGCATGCACAATGTCGGCACTAGTACAGTGTATATCCACCTTTCGCAGCAATGCAGGCTGCTATTCTCCCATGGAGACGATCGTAGAGATGCTGGATGTAGTCCTGTGGAACGGCTTGCCATGCCATTTCCACCTGGCGCCTCAGTTGGACCAGCGTTCGTGCTGGACGTGCCGACCGCGTGAGACGACGCTTCATCCAGTCCCAAACATGCTCAATGGGGGACACATCCGGAGATCTTGCTGGCCAGGGTAGTTGACTTACACCTTCTAGAGCACGTTGGGTGGCACGGGATACATGCGGACGTGCATTGTCCTGTTGGAACAGCAAGTTCCCTTGACGGTCTAGGAATGGTAGAACGATGGGTTCGATGACGGTTTGGATGTACCGTGCACTATTCAGTGTCCCCTCGACGATCACCAGTGGTGTACGACCAGTGTAGGAGATCGCTCCCCACACCATGATGCCGGGTGTTGGCCCTGTGTGGCTCGGTCGTATGCAGTCCTGATTGTGGCGCTCACCTGCACGGCGCCAAACACGCATACGACCATCATTGGCACCAAGGCAGAAGCGACTCTCATCGCTGAAGACGACACGTCTCCATTCGTCCCTCCATTCACGCCTGTCGCGACACCACTGGAGGCGGGCTGCACGATGTTGGGGCGTGAGCGGAAGACGGCCTAACGGTGTGCGGGACCGTAGCCCAGCTTCATGGAGACGGTTGCGAATGGTCCTCGCCGATACCCCAGGAGCAACAGTGTCCCTAATTTGCTGGGAAGTGGCGGTGCGGTCCCCTACGGCACTGCGTAGGATCCTACAGTCTTGGCGAGCATCCGTGCGTCGCTGCGGTCCGGTCCCACGTCGACGGGCACGTGCACCTTCCGCCGACCACTGGCGACAACATCGATGTACTGTGGAGACCTCACGCCCCACGTGTTGAGCAATTCGGCGGTACGTCCACCCGGCCTCCCGCATGTCCACTATACGCCCTCGCTCAAAGTCCGCCAACTGCACATACGGTTCACGTCCACGCTGTCGCGGCATCCTACCAGTGTTAAAGACTGCGATGGAGCTCCGTATGCCACGGCAAACTGGCTGACACTGACGGCGGCGGTGCACAAATGCTGCGCAGCTACCGCCATTCGACGGCCAACACCGCGGTTCCTGGTGTGTCCGCTGTGCCGTGCGTGTGATCATTGCTTGTACAGCCCTCTCGCAGTGTCCGGAGCAAGTATGGTGGGTCTGACACACCGGTGTCAATGTGTTCATTTTTCCATTTCCAGGAGTGTAGAATGTATATTCTCAGAATTACAAAGCAAACAAAAAATTAATGTTTTAGAATCTTATTAGTAATGCTTTAGGATATTCATGCGTAATTCACCTCCATTATGTAAAGAAATACGCTGCAGGAAAAAAAAAACGGAAAAAGCCTGCTCTGGGTCCAGTCATACCAGGAAAATGTTCTCTCCGAGGTCGGCTTCTCGGGTTACACCAGTTTCTCCATCCTTCTGTAAAGAGTACTCAAGTGTATTTTTCAGCCATGAGTTACTAAACTGGTGGTTCGGTAAAACTCACACCTGTTGGCAACAACCTTCCTTGCTACGGTAATTATTACATTTTACTTGATGTCTGAGGGTATTTCGGCTGCCTCATGTATCTTGCACAACAAGTGGAGTAGTATTGTATTGGCTGGTGCTTCCAAGGTTCCCAGTGACCCTGACGTAGTGTCATCTACTTCAGCAGGGGAGGATTATGTCAAGAGATAATACCAGCTCTTTATTTCTGAAAGTTGCTCGAGTTCTGACGAGGCGCATTGATTAACAGTGAAGAGAGTCGTAGAGTAGGTGCTTCTGAACTGTGACACAGAGGTATCGAACGAGCGGATGTAGCGGCTCCGAGGCATTGTTGAGAAAAGGAACCTTACGTTTGAAAACAGTAATTTAGAGGCTTTGTTAGAAAGAAATAGACAAATCACCGATGTGTGGAAATCCTTCCATCAAAGAGGCATAGTTCGAATACTCCAGTGCGCAAAATTAAATTTTATCAATGGCACGGGTATATCATATAGGAGTGCAGCAGAGGGTGAGGAATTGGAGCTTCCAGAAACTTTAGTAGAAATCCTAGTTCACTAGGGTAGCGTAAAATGTAAAGTTTGACGCTGACTCCTTGTTTACTTTCTCCTGTGGAGGACGATATGAACGTTATTTATTGTCTGAACAGGAAACAAAGGCAAGTATTTGTGTCCATCAGCTTCTAAAATGTCCCTTTAAAACACTACATTGCATTATCAGTTCACACACAACCAGCCAATTTAACTACAGAAAACCTCTCAATAGTTATAAAGATTTAAACTTTCCAGAGATACAATGTTAACACCTTCTCTTTTGGTTTTCATTTACGCCATTTTCTATATTTATTTTACGTGCTCACATCCTCCGTTCATCATATTTTGTCGGTGATACCTTTTAGGCCTACAGAAAAGTACTAAAGATACAGACAGAGCAAATTTTCTTCACTCAGAACTTTTCTGAAGTTCTATGGTTAGTCCTAAAGAAAGCTGCAACATTTCTCATAAGAGAATGTGTTGTGGGGCGCCACCACATTAGCGAATGGTCTGAATCTGCAGGTGAGAGGCTCTGTTAGATTTCGTACACGACCATGAATAACAATGGCCTGATACTTCACCTGGAGCGTGTCTAGGACGAGCTCCGCGTTTTGCCTCCGGACGTCATACCTTCTCTCTCGATTTGCTATACGCACGAGATGTCACAACAGCTTGCAGGCAAGTCGACTGGCGCCAACGCTACAAACAGAACTACCGCCATCCGTCCACTTACCAAACTAACAACGAGATGGCTTGTGTTTGCCAGTAGGACTTCTATACTCGCAATGCGCAAAGGGCACGTTCCTCTTGCCGTGCCCGTCGCCCCTCTGACAGCAAACAACTCGCGACGTGGCCACAGTATATTATTCTTTCAGCGAAGTATTTCCATTTGTATGTCAAGACGATTCAGGACACAAAGCATGCAAATAACGGCAAGGAGCATAGAGTCTGTCTTCAAAAGCAGTCGTTGCGATATATGAAGTAACTGAATTTCACTTTATATGCATTCCCGGAAGAATTGTAAGTGAGATGGGGAATGGCATGTGTTCTATAAATCTGATTCCTTTCAGCAACTGGGGTTCAGCCTTCTGGTCTGTTTTATTACACAGGGTGAAAAGTATTTAAACCGACAAACTCTGGGACGTTGTAGGAGACATCAAAAGAAATATTTTTCCCTAATATCATTTTTTCCTATGAGGAGTATTTAAACCGGTAGAGGAAGATTTCTCTGGCGGCAAATTAATTAAACCAACAAACACTTTTCCATTATTTTTATGACCAAGAGACAACACATTAACACAACCCAATCTCAATTACAGTAGATTTTCAAAAATGTCTTCATTGACACGTAAACAAAGGTTACACTGTCGGATCATGTTCTGTCTGACACGGGAAAAAACATCAGGAGTGTCCTGAATTGTTCCCCACACAAAAAAGTGGGGATGGAGCAGGCCATGGTACAGGACCACCTCTGCCAATCCACATGTCTGGAAACCGTCGGTCCAGGAATCGACGCACACGACGACTGAAATGTGCCGGCGCCCCGTCATGTTGGAACCACATGCGTTGTCTTGTAGGGAGCGGGACGTCTTCCAGCAATTCTGGCAATGCTCTAGTGAGAAAATTGTAATAGTGCCTGCCATTTAATGGCCTAGGTAGCTGATACAGCCCAATTAAACAGTCCCCAACAAAACAGACCCACACATTAACGTTGAACCGCACTTGATGAGCGCTAGTAACTGTGGCATGCGGGTTATCCTCACTCCAAACATGCGAATTGTGCATGATGAAGATTTCATCACGCCCGAACGTAGCTTCATCGGTAAACAACACAGAGGATGGAAATGTAGGATGTATCTCAAACTGTTCGAGGTACCACTGCGGAAACTGTGCTCTGGATGGATAATCAACTGGTTCCAAGTTGTGGACACGCTGTAAGTGAAATGGACGTAACAATTGCTCTCGAAGGACTGTTCTTACACTCGTCTGATTCGTCCCCATTTTACATGGAATTGCACGAGTGCTGATTGAAGGATCCCGCTCCACATGCTGCAAGACAGCTTCCTCAAATTCCAGCGTTCTTACCGTGCGATGGCGTCCCTGTCCAGGTAATCTGCTAAATGATCCAGTCTCACGCAGACATTGGTACACAGCAGCAAAGGTCGTATGATGCGGGATACGGCGATTAGGATATTGTTGTTGATAAACCCGTTGTGCAGCTCGTCCGTTGTGATGCGCTACGTAGTACGCACCAACCGTACCAGTGTACTCACTCCAGGTGTATCGCTCCATTAGTAAACAGAGACAATGCACTACTGCACTGGTGGACAGCAGTTTCCTACAACTCAAGAGCGTAATACGCCCTCTAACAACTGAAGATCGTAATACGGCCTCTAACAACCGAAGAACGTAATACGGCCTCCACCGGTTTAAATAATCCTCATAGGAAAGAATGACATTAGGGAAACATAATTGTTTTGATGACCCTTACAACCTCCCAAAGTTTGTCGGTTTAAATACTTTTCACCCTGTATGCTCACTTTCACTGGTGAATAGTTAAATACACTGGTTTGTAGAACTAAAGCACGAAAGTAAGATTCGCATGATGTGTCAAGTAACACAGCTCGATGAGACCTGACCATGTATAAGAAGAACTACCACATTGTAGTACAGAAGGTTAATAGAAACAAATACGCAACGAGTCGGACAGAAATGATTCTTTTATTGAAATACAATAATTGAAGTTAAGTCACCGCGATTTATGATGGTCTCGCAGACATTACAAGAGGTAGGACACAGTGCCTAATAGGATGTGTGACCACCAAAGACAGCAGTGGACGTTCTGCAACGTGCTCCCATTTTGGCCACAAGCTTATTAAGGGCTTTTTGTGTTACGGGATTCCATTCCTCCATCAGCGCGGTTGACAACTGTTGGAAGGGTTGGCGCATGTGGGATTCACGTCGGGGAAACAGACAGGCCAGTCGATTCCTGCACTTCCAACAGCTTCTCTGCCTGCGCTGTTCGATGCGGTCTCCCACTATCACCCATAAAAATGAAGTCGGGGACGAATGAAACCCAGAAAAGTCTCACATGGAGAAGCAGTACAGTGTCACAATAACGTTGACCGGTGAATGTACCATGTTCAGAAATTTCAAGGTCAGCTCACGTATGCACCAGTGCGCTTCCCCACTCTGTAACACCCGCACCAGCCGGCCGGTGTGGCCGTGCAGTTCTAGGCGCTTCAGTGTGGAACCGCGTGACCGCTACGGTCGCAGGTTCGAATCCTGCCTCGGGCATGGATGTGTGTGATGTCCTTAGGTTAGTTAGGTTTAAGTAGTTCTAAGTTCTAGGGGACTGATGACCACAAATGTTAAGTCCCATAGTGCACAGAGTCATTTGAACCAACACCCGCACCACCAAAACAAACGTGTTAAACACGGTTTCTGGATACAGTACGTGTTCCCGCCTCTGCTCAGATGAGAGAGTGCCAATTACCTCTACTCAGAATGAATCTCCTCTTACGCGAGATCACATGACCCCACTCCTATACTCTGTTCATCATAAGAATGAACCTGATGTACACATTACGTTGTGTATTCTTCAGCGTTTGCTTGATCTCATTGAATTTCGTTTCACGTGGAGCGGGAGCCGAGCTGTGCGCAGTACAGTCAAGTACGATCAAAGGATATGTTTCAACTGTGTTACACGATGTAGACTGAGCGATAATACGGCACAACAGCTTAGCGGCGCATTAAAATTGGACAGCAGAGGCCAGCCAGCTGGTCCAACTAACCTGCAATGATCTCAGCAATTGCAGTTCAGACGTAAAAAGAGACGAGCAAAGAAACAATATAGCTTCGAATGTCATGTTAAAGAGAATGTAATAATATTCAGCAAAACTCCAGCTTGCCACAAGCTTCTTAGGTGATCAGACGGAAAACATAAAATGCTGTCATTCTGCCCCGACATAGTACTCTAATTACTAACAAGTGTGATGAGTATTCACAACTTATACATAGGGTAATTTTTCTGAACGAGCTATGTGTGATGCAAAAGCATACTGCAGGAATTTTACCGTACTGTTGATTACTGAAGCCAATGAAGGTATTAATAATAGTCAGTCGTCTGGTAATCTCTTAACTCCTTCCTTATCCGAAGCCGAGAAATACATTTCAGTTCTGGAACTGTCATCTCCTTCGTTGATAACGAATCGATCAACAACAGAATCCATGCAGCCAACTAGGCGCCGCATTTTCTTCTTTTATGACGTACCGTTCTGTATCCTACCATGGTTCCGCAGCCACATGTGTAAAAGCTACGTGTGTTAGCAGTCTTGTTATTTCTCGGGCCAAATACCTAACGAGCTTGGCTCCACATGAGTTCTGTTGGGATCGTAGTGGAATGGTAGAGTGGCAAATGTAAATTTGTAGCATTTATATGGTGTGCTCGATGCTGTGAAAATGTAGTTTTTCATGTTTCTACAACAGTTATCACTCTGTTTCGTTTGAGACTACAGGTGTGTATAAAACAATGGACATAGTCCATATAAACAGTATTTGGTTTTCCATTTTCGCCTAAAAAATTAAATTGTTATGTTTTCTTAATATAAGAAACCTGTGTCAACAATCTTTCATAAAACATGGATAATTAAGAATTTATATTGCAAATGAAAGCAGGAATTTCGAGTGCAATATATGAGTAGAAACAAGAAGCTGCGCATTATTCATAAAAAATGATAATGAATTTTACTGTTACCAGATGTAGGTATTTGAAATTGCACGAAAAGAAAATGACTAGACGAGACTTGAACAAGATAACCATGTATAAGTTATCAACTACCTATGCTGCCGATTCTGCTATACGCCCAATGTGTATTTTATCTCAACTGTGTCAAATACAGTGCCTCGGAAAACTTCAAAGCCCATTATTTCTGTAAATTTATGAAAAACATTCAGAACAACCTATTTCTGGACACATTTTAACCGTGTTCCGCACGCGTGTTTCACTTCGGAACAGGAAGCAGTCTCAGCCATTTTCACACTCCGTATTAACAGCGCGACAATCAGAGCACATTAGTGCAGAGACTGTGACTGTACACATTTTTGAAATAAAAACTACATAGGTAAAGCGTGATTAAGAAAAACGTTGATGGCTGTTAATACATTAGAATATCTTAAAGTTTCATTTAACCTAGCTTATTAACAATTTATCTAATACATGATTAGGAACAACTTCCCAGAGCGTAGTAAAACCAGTGTACATGTGCTACGGCTTCTGACCAACCATGTTTGTTTGTTTACTTGAAGTTTATTCTTACGATGAACAGAATACAGTTGGCCCAGTCTCTGTGCTCTATGCCCTTGGCGCAAGCACAAACGGTGCAGCTATCATTGGGCAGAGAGACAATTCCCATGCAGTCGCCGCACCACTGTGTAACGTGAGATTCCGTGTCTTGCAATCCTGTTAAAAGTGGTTGCAATTGGTGAATATGCTTCTGTAGTTGACCATGGTCGGCCACGTTATCTCCTTCAGGCAGCAGTGCCTGTGGTTCGGAACGCTGCTATGAGCAAAACCAAACTTCTGTACCTCGCTCGTCACACGTCGACCTTCTTCCGGTTTCCCGAGGATCCTTCCGGGTGTGAAGTCATCCGAATGCTTTCTCTGGGCTATTTTGTAATTAAGAACACGAGTACAATCATAGTAATTGCTCGTTGATTGGCACACACTATCTTTTCCCATTTCTTCAACTTCCTCGCGTAACTGGGACATCCATATTTGGAGATATAGTCACGCTAACCTCACATGTGACGACCAATTTTCTTTGCATGACAGGGAGACTTCTGGCACCACGCTTCCGCACCATCATTTATTTCCTGTATAACACCCCAATTACAAAAACCCTAATAAACAACCCTTTGTTGCAAAAGAAGTAGGAAATTTAGTCATCCTGACAGTCACAGCAGCTACTGACTACGAAATTTACACTTGTGATAATTTGATCAACAGGTTCAAATGGCTCTGAGCACTATGGGACTATGGGACTTAACATCTGAGGTCATCAGTCCCCTAGAACTTAGAACTACTTAAACCTAACTAACCTAAGGACATCACACACATCCACGCCCGAGGCAGGATTCGAACCTGAGGCCGTAGCGGTCGCGCGGTTCCAGACTGCAGCGCCTAGAACCACTCGGCCACACCGGCCGGCTCGAATGGAGAAACGCTGATAATGTGTTTCAGAACTTTCCTAGCAACAGTTCCCTACGTCAGTGTTTTTCAGCTTTTTGAATACGTGACCCCTTTCCAAGTAAAAATATTCTGGCGACCTCCCGAACCATAATTAAAATATGTCAGCAATTTCAAAGGCAACGTATTTAATTTTCTTTCTATTGATACTGCACTGATCGAGAAATCAAGTGCAGTGTGAAAACAGGTCGCAGTGCTCTGCGGGCTGAGATAGAGTTATATTCTTTGCCGCGGTACGGCCGGGTGGGTGGGGAGGGGGGGGGGGGGAGGGGTCAGCGGGGGGCATAGTCGCGCGTTTTCGGTCACAACAATCAGCTGTCCGAGTACGCCAGCAAGTACGGACGTGATTATTGTCTTCGCTCTGAGAGAGCATAATTATAAGTGGACAAGCTTCTTAAAAGACATGTGCAGCCCTCCACATCTGGTACATGTGGCAGTGACGGAAGCGAATCAAAATCGAAAAAAATAGACTTTATGGCGACAGTTACCTGAAGTGTTGTTTTACTGTCATGAACAATAAACCTCAATGTGTGCTTTGCGACGAAGTACCGCCACGTGAGAGTATGAAACCATCAAAGCTTCTGCGTCACCTCTCCACAAAACATTCCAAGGAAGCTGATAAACCGTTAGATTTCTTCAAAAGGAAACTGAAAACACTTAACTAGCAGCAACCTGTTATGATTCTGGTAATAAAATAGTAATGTTATTTGTTGATTTAAAATGGTATTAATGTTTCTGATTTTTTATTCGTTTTTCTGATTTAACAATATTTTTTATCTGATCTTAGGTATCAAGTGTCAACGAGAAATCGTAACTAGCTAGCTACCGAGTCGCTAAAGCAGGGAACCCGCATACAGATGCAGAGAATCTTATTTTGCCAGCGGCTCTTGATATGCTTGAAATTATGTTAAGTAAGCAAGAGGCAAACAAGCTAAAAAGCATACCACTTTCTGATAATACCGCTAAATGGAGAATAAACGATATGGCCGGTGACATTCGACAACAGTTAGTCCGAAAATGAGGAGCCCACATTTTTCCTTGCAGTTTGATGAATCTACTGAAGTTTCAGATTGTGCTCAATTTATAGTATTTGTGCGCCTTGAAGCAGATAAAAGCATAATGGAAGAAATTTTATTTTGCAAAACACTCCCTGCGAACACTACTGGCTAGTGATTGTATGACATGCTTTTGGAAAGCACTTGCAGCCACGAGATTGATTGGGCAAAATATATCGCCATTTGTAGCGGTGGTGATAAAGCTATGACTGGCAGTAAAAGTGGGCTCGTGGCTAAATTAAAATCAATAATGCCAAATTTTTCTTGGACAAACGGCTTTCTTCATCGACAAGCTCTGGCAGCTACAGTTTTAACTTCTGATTTAAATGATGTGCTTAAGGAGGTGATTAAAGTTGTAAATTCTACTAAAAGTACAGCATTGCAAACTCGACGGTTTAGGATCATTTGTGAAGACATGTGTTCGCTCCATCAAAATCTTTATCACACAGAGGTCTGGTGGCTTTCCAAAGGTAAAATATTGACACGAGTTCTGGAACTAAAAGGTGAATTGTTAAGGTTCTAAATCTGGATATGTGAATTACTTTTGTGAAGCTGTTTTGCTATTAAAATTAGCATTTCTCGCGGATCTTTTTAACCACCTACATACTTTAAACAATAGCCTCCAAAGGAAAGAAGAAAATATTATAACAGCTAAGGAAAAAGCAAAGGATTCCTCACAAAACTTAGTTTGTGGTCAACGTTTTTATAAAAGATGATGTTTGATTCTTCTCCATGTATTCAGACGATTGTCGAAGAAATTGCAATGGAGCAGTCGGTGGTACTAAGTTCTCACATTCCTTGCAAGATATGGAGCTTGCATAATGTGGAAGAGAAACTGTTAAGCTATTTTCGAGGGCTGAACTCTGACGCTGACAACGGTCGTAGATGAATACTAAATCCTTTTGTAGATATGTTAGTACAATTGGCTGACCTGAGCACGATGACGAAAGAAACACTTACAGGTTTAGCAGCTGACAGCATGCTTAAAACGGAATTTAATTAGCAAAACATTGAAGTCTTCTGGATGAAGAGAAAAGAAGAGTATCCACACTTGGCAAAGGAAGCTTTGAAATTGTTAGTGTCATTCGCCACTTCCTATCTTTGTGAATTAGTGCTCTCTTCAATGGTGAATATATAAACCAAGAAGAGAAATAGACTTCAACTACAAAATGATTTGGTCATTTGGGTCTCAAAAATACAACCAAGTTTTGACAAATTATTAATAAACAGGCACAGCCTTCTCATTGAAACTGTTGTATTTTTATTGTAGTCCAGGACCTGTAACCCTTGCATACTTTCATCTGGCTAAGTGGCACCCGTGGTAGACATCGCTCGTGTCACCCTATGAATAAAAACATCAGTCTCGAGACATCAAATTATTGCAGTTGTGCCGATAAAGCATTGTGCATTTGCGTATAATCACTGGATCCTGCCATTATTGTTACAGACTTAACTCTTTGACGGTATGGCTTATGCTCCGCGGAAAAGAAATGACAATGAAATAACAGAAAACGCGAAGGAAAAAAGAGCGTAATGTTTTACACCGGGGTTATTATTATTATTATTATTATTATTACGACGAACAAAGTACATTAGGCGCTCCGACAAAGACAACGCCGCCGACAACGCAGTATTCAGCTCTACTGTTAGCGACACTCCTCGCGTTGCAATTATTGTAACCGATACCTCCGCTTGGGATTCCTCGACGATGTAGCCAAATTCTCACTGACGGTGTTGCAGGCAAGACTCATATTACGTCATGACCTTGAAATACCTCTATATGAATTCCATTTTAAATATGCCGTCGTTAACCATCATGAATTCAATAAAGCTGCGCATTAACCAATACGTAGGCAGAGGTTTCATTCAGCTAGCCGTATCCTGTGTTGTTTGTGACTCATTTTGAAGAGAAGGTAAAAACAAACATCTTTAGACGACTTCTTGTAAAAAAGGATGTAAATTTTATAAACTGTTTTAGTATCTTTTGGGAATGGAATGCATTATTCTTTTTTATGTGAATTCCAACAGAAAAATATGTTTCGCATGACGAGGTAAGACTCATAAGTGAATTACTCTCGTTAAACGAGGTCCCACTGTATAGTTAATTTGTAAACAAGAAGATCTTTTTCGAATTTCTCACAGTTACTTATTGGATCTTCTTCATTTAGTCATCGATCTGTTCCTGAAAACAGTTTTCCAGTTTTGCATTTATTTATCGTTAACACTGTGTATTTATTATAAAACGGTCTACGTTATGCTCAATTCAGAATTAATATCAAACAAGGAATTACGTAATTTTAATAAAAAATAAATACCATTTTCCATAGGCGTATGTTTTTGTATTACAGAACCCCTAGTTTTGACACATGTAACGGGATGGTTATTTCATTTACTTTTCAAAAAATGTCTGTGAAATCTTATGGGACTTAACTGCTAAGGTCATCAGTCCCTAAGCTTACATACTACTTCACCTAAATTATCCTAAGGACAAACACACGCACCCATGCCCGAGGGAGGACTCGAACCTCCGCCGGAACCAGCGGCACAGTCCGTAACTGCAGCACCTTAGACCACTCGGCTATCATTTACTTTTGTTCAGTTTCAAAAGAAGACAACATTTCTTTTTAGTTAACTGCGAGAATATGTGGTATATATATTTACAAATGATGGCACTAGTTTTTTGTAACATATTTTTCAACTCTTTTGTAAAGCACTATCAAAAAACAATGATTCACTTCACGGCAATCACCACTATTAACTACACGAAAGAAATGAGAAATTAACCAGGTGACCAGCAACGACGATTTTGTGAGAATTCCTATGAAGCCATAGAACTAGGAAAATAGAAACAACGTCAACATGCAGTGAGTGAATTAAAGTCTAAGTTGAGCTAGGCATCCTAGATCCGCCCAGTAGAAATTGCTGTACTTCGTGCCTTGTGTCACTGCTGCCAATCCTAGCGCTCTATTGTTTGGTTCGAAGCTCGTTACTGAAATGCATTCTAGCAACCGTGGTGCCAAATCTTGCAAGTGTTGCTGCAGCCATTTTGTATCACATTTGGACGTGAGCATCTGTTAAATGCGCTTTCATAAATTGTTCTCGTTCAGTGCGATTTTTTATCACAACAGATTATTGGCACATAAACTAAGTACTTTCAACATTGCAGCCCAGTCAGCAATCGTGCTAATCTAATATATAAGAAACCATCAGCCTCGATTGCGATAATGAAACCAACCTTTACCTAGGTTTCAACCCAAATAATTGAGCCTTCTTCAGAAGATATACCTGAATCTATAATATGTCTAAGAGGACATGTTCCAGAAATAAAATTATAACAACCTGAATAGGCGTAGTCACATTTTAAAAATGTGGTACATAAGTCTTGGTGTTGACTTAGTACTTATGTACGGCATTTTTAAAATGTGACTAAACCTATTCAAAAAAAATGGTTCAAATGGCTCTGAGCACTATGGGACTCAACTGCTGTGGTCATAAGTCCCCTAGAACTTAGAACTACTTAAACCTAACTAACCTAAGGACAGCACACAACACCCAGCCATCACGAGGCAGAGAAAATCCCTGACCCCGCCGGGAATCGAACCCGGGAACCCGGGCGTGGGAAGCGAGAACGCTACCGCACGACCACGAGATGCGGGCCTAAACCTATTCAGGCTGTTTTAGTTTTATTTCTAAACTATGCCCTCGTAGACAAATTATAGATTCAGGTAAATCTTCTGAAGAAGGCTCAATTATTTGGGCCGAAACCTAGGTAAAGGTTGGTTTCACTACCGCAATCGAGGCGCTGCCATTGAACCGCCTTTCGAGCCCGGAAGTTGATGTCGTTTCCCTCTCCCTGCAAATCTCTCAGAGGCAAATACTATCTGTACAAGACTTAGTGACTCTCGCCGCCCTAGTTCCATTCCGCAGAAGTGGGAACAGATGGATAGACATCGTGTTGGTTCCCGTTGCTGCAAGTGTTTGTGTATTTGAACTCTTCAATAGGTTTAAATTAAATTCATATTCATTATTATAAGTACCAGATCTGAACGTGAGCGAATTTTCTAGGTGCTTTCACAAAACCTTGTCACTTCCGTGTGACATTTATAACACAGCAGATGATCGTCATGAAACATACGTTACCAGCCGTGCTGCCACTGCTTCTCCTGCGACCGCGATCCCCTGAGCAAGGCTTTGAAACCCCCCCGCCCCCCCCCCCACGGGGGGGGGTGGGTGGGTCGTGACCCACAGGCTGAAACACTGACCTACGTATTCACAGTTTCACTGTTTAAATTTAGCTGTTAGACGCAAAAATTACTGGCACTAAAAATTAAATGTTGACTAAAACCATTTCCACTCCACTCTTTTTTTCCCATTGATGTCAGCCAATATACTATGGTATTGATTGCTATACCAGAAAATGCATTTTTGGAATTAAAAATCTGGGCTATTTTAAAGCCCAGGCCACGCAGGCCACCGCTTGGAGCGCCAAACTGAGAGGGACACTAATGGCGCCAAAACTGAAAGATGTCTATACACGACGTATCACAGTTGGTAGCAGCCGCTTGGGGCGCCAAGCCCAGGGGGTTCCAGAGGCGCGCAAGTGCAAGATTTGTATACAGTGAGTATCACAGTTAGTAGCGAAAGCTGATACCGGGTGCCATATGGTAAGTCGTTTGTGTGGAAAAGTGTTTTTGAACCGGCCTTGCAAACAATACCAAATTTAATATTACAATAGGTAGTTACAAATAACGTTTGTACAAGTTTAATCCTAAAACCTTCGAGCTAAACCATGATGTTAATAGCTTCTGTCAGTTTGAGTGCATGGATGATGGAATATAACTATATGAATTTTTTGGAAAGAACATTAAATATGAATCCATAGGAGACACAACCAATTCTGCTTTTCCTTAGTCAAGAGCCTCTGTTCCCTCTCCCCCCCCCCCCCCCCCTGTTCTCCTCTCATTAATTCTTAACCTGTTTAGGTTCCAGTGAAGTATAGCAGTCGCTTAATCACTGTAGGTTAGTAGGTCTTGTACCCAAGGGTGAGATTCCACGCTTGTTTGTAGGGTTTGTTGACAGCTAGATTTCCTCTGGAAAACGTCAGCGTCATTACCATCTGTTGACTGATCTACAACCGATTCCTCTGAAAGTCTTAACTCCACGTGGCATTCTGGAGAAGGAAGGATCAGGAAATATCTATAAGGCTGCACCCAGCCCAAACAAAACCAGATGTCCGAAAATAATGATTTTGATATTCATCGTTTACATTCACAATCAAAACCTTGAGCGACTTTCCAGGAGTAGCTGAAGTGTCGCATTTCATGTATAGTAAAGTACATCGATTCTCTTATCTCTCTTGCCATTTTGAAATATTCTCCCTTCTGATGGACCGCGTCCTGGTGGTCGAACTACTCGTCTTTGTTCGCAGCTTCCATTTCTCTTTTGGAGCATCCCATTTTCCACAAGAACACATTTTTGTCGTAAACTGTTCACCCTAAAATTTCTAGAGTAATGCCTAGTTTGTCAAACCGTCGTCCAGAATCGAGAACTCCTTGTGTCAATGGGTCTTAACGTTTATGACTCTGTATCTGATTCTGTAGACCAACCACATCTGGAAATCCGTGTCGTAACTACTCATAGAATGGAGTCTGGAGACGCGCCTGAGACGCCGTTGTATGTGAACATATTTTCTCTCCTGTATTTTCTGTCTTCCTGTTTGAGGAGGGGAGGAGATGGTTTTTAACGTCCCATCGACAACGACGTCATTAGAGACGGAGCACAAATTCGGATTAGGGAAGGAACGGGAAGGAAATAGGTTGTGCCCTTTCAAAGGAACCATCCCGGCATTTGCCTGAAGTGATTTAGGGAAATCACGAAAAACCTAAATGAGGATGGCTGGACACGGGATGGAACCTTCGTCCTTTCTAATACGAGTACAGTTCCTTCCGTCAGACACGCCACACGATCATTTCACACTGATTTTAATTCACAAATAGTTACATAAGGATATCAGCTTCACAACAAGTAAAGTTCAAATTGTCTGTTATAACAAAAATTTTAAACAATCTTGTGCGTTGTATGCTACAGGTGCCGAACTGGGATCTATGCGTTACAGCCCAGTAACATTTGTAATTCGTTTTATCCTAGTATATAAAACTACTCAAGAAAACTATCGTTAGGGAAGGGGACTTTTCTCGCGAATAAAATTTGCAGTTGCAACCGCGCCATCCGCCTAAGTACCTACTGGCGTTTTCCAGCAATTTCCTAATTTGTGTGGAGCTCTGAACTCTATAGAAATATAGGAAACTTCACTGCATGGAACATCAAATCCGCCTGACAACAAAATGCGACAATAATATTACTGCTGGTATTTAACTGGTCTCCATTAAACTCTTGCTGAAAATTCTCTGTAATCCATGTGTCGGATGAATAGGAGTTCCTCCAGTGCATATAGTAAACAACGTTGTAAAGCGCAATATTATCAGTGAGTGAATCTACAAAAATGTACAGAATACTTATGTATTCGGTGTTTTACCTGGTTCGTTCCTTTTCACTTTCTTATTGCGTTAGTCCTTTATTGGTGACTCAGAAATGATCACTATCGCTATGGGGCTACATTTAATTTGTACCATCAAATCACAGCCGTACTCCCACGGAACACAATTTTACCTCAGTCGGCAGGTAAAACACAGTGGACTCCCACACAATTTTTCTATAAAATGAAATCGATTCAGGTCCTACAAACTTGGTGCTACGAATAAATACTTGTCTTTTGCTTGAGGGCCTCTTTTTAACCATCTTCTCACAATACAGATGTTCCTACCACAGATGCATAGTTCCACAATTGATAAAAGACTAAGACCCTTTCTCGATTGTAGTCACGACTGCGTTTCACTGCAAAACCTTCTGTTTTGATTACTATGAATCTGGAAAGAAAATCGCACCTTGGGTTGACTTTCTCCATGAGGTATTAGCCATTCTGGCAGAGATGACACAGTTGTTCCTATAATAAATACACAAACGCCGTGTGGATCACAACTTTTTATTTACCTACAACAGGTTTCAATCTGCTCTGAAGATTATCTTCAGATCTGGCGTTGCGAAGTGCAATTTGTCAAAGCTGTGTGAAACTAACATAATCTGCAGCGCAGACTTAAACTGACTGCCGTGTAAATAAAAAGTTGTGATCCACACGGTGTTTGTTTATTTATTATGGGAAAAGAGACACCTTTCCTGAGACAAGACGTTAATGAAACAATTATTTTTGTTGGATTTCTGCAGTCTGAACCTATTCAGCTCTTCGACGAGATTCAGGCGCCATTCGAACGACATCCACTTTCAAATCTCTCGAGCTCATTTACTACCAGTCAGTGTTTATGAAACTGTTCTTACGTTCTTGAGCCACCACACAGTATGCTGTCGTCTTACAACATATTTTGCGTATTTTTTTCGAAGGGCTGTCAGTCCAAATCTCGGCTGGTAATTGTATTCATAATAAACACGGTGATCAGTTTTCGTTCGAAGGCCGTGCAGTCTAGAATCAGTATGCCAATCAGGCAAAATCGGGGTGATCATTGAAGCAGTCATTCCATCGATACCCGCTTGGTAAAACAACATGTCCGGCTGTGGGAGGAAGTTCTTAACGCCTGCAGCACATCCTCGTCCGACAACAATCGTCAACACTTCAAGGCCTTTGTTAAAGAATCGAAGGCGTGATAATCGCTTCGGGAGAGGTCAGGAACATTGGGGGGGGGGGGGGGGGGGGTGTTCGAATGTCTCCCACCTCAGTTGGCGTAAGTTCTGCGTTACATTTGCGATATGGGGACGTGCTATAGTGAAGTAGCAGTACACCACATCGCAGTTTTTCCTGACGTTTCGCCTTAACTGCACGGCGTAATTTCTCCAGCGTCGCGCAGCATCGTGCCCCAGTGATGGGAAAATCAATAAGCATTGGGCCCCGGCAGTCAAAGAACAGTGCGAGCATCACTATTTTAGAGAATGGCTGGCTCTTGAAGTTTTTGGGACGAGGGGACGATGGATGACGCCACCGCCCTAAACGCATCATCAACCGCCCTCTTCATAATGATGGCGGCTGGCCTCCCGAATCGACCGGTGTCTTGTGTCGAGTCGCCACCAGCATCGAACTTGGCGCATGACTGCACAATGGTGATGGTTGAGAGACAAGATGCCCCATGAACATTCTTCATTCTCCGATGGATACTCACCGGTGTTTGTCCTTTGGGAGGCAAGAAAAAAATAACGGTACGTTGACCTTGTTTGGACGGTTTAGCCAGTAAGATCGCTATAGTTTACGTTCCCGCTTTTAATGCACGCCCATCGTAAAGACACAAATGCACATTAATCCCTTGCTTACACGGTGGTACTTATGCATCCGTATCGGAGTAGCGCTACCTTGCTGCAGCATAGCTGCAGCAATGCCTTAGATCAGAAACTTTTTCATCACTTCTTACAGATCTTTCTAAATCACTGCACCCACCTTCCCATTGCGAATACTTTTAAATCACTCACTCAATTATTTATCGCTGCATCCTAATTAATCTTACTGTCATGAGGTATCATTCACTTATTAAACTGTTTGCACCACTGTATGCGCCACACAAACCGTTAAGCGAAGGTCATGATTTCGACTAATCTTTTTTTTTCTTCTAGATTACAAAATTCTGCTTCGGATCATGTTGGACTAAAATTACTCCTTTTCATTGCGTTATGACGCGATAATTTTTTGTATTCTACGACTCAACAACTGTTAAACTGCGAGTGCTTATTTAGCTTTGTTACCTTCATGGCCCATGAAGCTCGTAATCAAATGGTTCAAATGGCTCTGAGCACTATGGGACTTAACATCAGTCCCCTAGAACTTAGAACTACTTAAACCTAACTAACCTAAGGACATCACACACATCCATGCCCGAGCCAGGATTCGAATCTCCGACCGTAGACGTCGCGC
Organism: Schistocerca americana; assembly: GCF_021461395.2. Taxonomy (NCBI): domain Eukaryota; kingdom Metazoa; phylum Arthropoda; class Insecta; order Orthoptera; family Acrididae; genus Schistocerca; species Schistocerca americana. The sequence goes on from NC_060120.1 coordinate 574,565,547, forward strand.
GGTTCCAGACTGAAGCGCCTAGAACCGCTCGGCCACAGCGTGTGAGGGTACTGGTGTGTAGTATCTGTAAGTGGTTGTTCTTTGGAGGGCGACAATGCCCAGTGGCGCAGAGAGTCTCAAGTAAGAGGCAGTTGTTGAGAGGCTGTGGAAGGTGTAGGCTGCGTGAGCCAAAGGCGGTTGCGTAGCGAAGGATTTATTTCTATGTTTAATAGTAGTGGCACACAGTTTGAATAATAATGTGTTTATGTTTGTGCGGTGTGATAAAGGAAATAAATTAAATCTTACCAGTTCTTAATGCGTCTCCATCAGTTAGTACCACACCATTGCATTTAACAATGAACGAAGTCTCGATATACACGGTCAAATACCACCAGAGGATTGTAACATAATAATCATTAATTAACCCATATAATCTCCTAGGAGACGGGAGCTTATAAACGGCCGGCAGCTCGTAATCCAAACGATTTCCCGACTCCGTCGTATGAAGTTAACATAGAAGGTTCCACGTCTTTGACATTCCACAGACTTTTGGTTATGCTTCTGCTGTTGCCTCAGTCCATTACGTAAATCATTGTGGCTGTTGTTGAAAGTATTATGAATCAGTGGAATCGAGGACTAATTGATACCATGAAAAATATTTCATTACGCCTCATTTTATTCAACCTTTTTAGTAAGCAGTACTTTATTTTATCAAACTACCCGAACAGAATAAATTGACGTGCAAACTACACGGTTTACATAACCACGTTACGCCTTGTGGTAGTAAAAGTTCTTTGTGTACTTACTCTCTCTCAGTAAATACTGAAACACGTTTCCTGCGGCTCGGCTGATGCGCTAACTGTTGACATTTCATCTCCGAAAGGTCACAACACTCCATTGTGTGTTTTTGTAGCTAGAAGGGAGAGAAAAGCGATGTTGTGTGATTATCCTGCACGAGGTGATTGAAATTTGATTATAAACGGTTATTTCATGAAAACGACACACATGCGTAATGTATCACACCATGTAAAACGTATAACGTAGCTGCTAATTAGACTTTTTGTACTGTAGATTTATATGCGTAACAAAATAGAGTGAGTGAAACTGACAGGCAAAAAATGATCAATTACAACATGTAGCATGAACTCACTAGCACCTTCACTGACCTCCACAGTTAACCCCACCAAAACACCTTTAATGTATGTCCAGAATACGTTAGATGTTCACGATTAACTACTTTCTGGACAGCCGTATTCAGTGAATAATCAAACATCGGAAGTCAGGAGAATATGAAGATCAGAAAAGTAACGGCACTCTCTTGGAAAATACGAACGCTACGCTGCTGAAACATCGCATCAAGGAGGGTTGAAGGCTGGACTATTCTACAATGAATGCAAGCTACTGTTGTGCAGTTGAATAGTAAGAGATCTGCCAGTTAAGAGCAGAAATGGTTTCAACGTCTATCCACTCCGATCCATAGTAATGTCACTAGACTTTGTGTGTGAGACAATGCCAACAATAGTTTTTGCATCATTGATCATAAGGTAGTGAAAGAAGAATGCCACCGTCTTTATTTGACAAGTAGAACAGCATTTTCCTGGAAATGAAGGCTTGATGATAATTGGTACGTAAATGTCTACACTGGAAGTCTCACTACTGTCATAGCTTCAGCTCAAACGAGATATAAGCCTTAACAGTCGATGAGCTGAGAAACACGCGCCCGAACGCTGCTGAAGTCCTAGCTCTGATGGTTCAAACGGTTCAAATGCCTCTAAGCACTATGGGAGTTAACATCTGAGGTCATCAGGCCCCTAGACTTAGAACTACTTAAACCTAACCTAACCTAAGGACATCACACACATCCATGACCGAGGCAGGATTCGAACCTGCGACCGCAACAGCAGCGCGGTTCCGGACTGAAGCGCCTAGAACCTCTCTGCCACAGCCGCCGGCTTCTGGCTCTGATCATCAACGTATTTTCAGTGCTCATTTCGTCGTAATTAATTCTTGGAAGTCAAGAGAACGTTTTACATGTCTGATGCAAGGCAGACAATGCTACAGAATGCTGAAAAAGCAGTTTAGCTACAGCACAGTTTGATATACGTGAATTAACTTACATTTAACATTCATCATGCAGAGTTATTAATTTTTTCAGAAGAAACAAGCGTTCGAAATTATCCTTTTCGAATGAACGCACAAGTAGAAAAAGTCAGTGATATTTAAAATACTAAGATATTCTACCCAAAAAATAGCAAAATTTAATATGCATTTCTGTACAACAAATGGAGTAACGTGAACACTGATTTTATTATACGAAAATGGAGAAAAAGGTAGATCCAAATTTTTGCCCCTGAGCGAAGTGTCAAAGCGGCGAGGCACTGGGTTCATGTTCGGGAGGACAGCTGTTGAAATCTCTGTCCGGCCATCGAGATTTAGATTTTACGTAAATTTCTTAAATCTTTTAAAGCAATTGGAGGGATGACTTCCTTTGAAGCGGACACCGCCGACTGCCTTCCCAATTTTTTTCCACCCCGATTTTGTTTTCTGCCTCGAATATCATCGTTATTTGTAGGGCGCCAGATCCTCATATTTATTTTCCCCTGTACACAATGATGAATATATGGGCACGAAAACATATATTATTGATCTTCACGCACTGCTAAGTTCAATAATTTGTGCTTTTCGCATCACTGCTAGTCTCAGAAGCATATAATTCAGTGTGTTAACATACACTGGTGTCAAAAATTAAAGCAACAAACTGCTATTTCCATGTCCTGCGTCCAATTCACGATATAACCATACAAAATGTCAACAGATATCGTTACGGCCGTTTTCTGTACGGAAGATGACATTTCGATCAACGGACAACCACGCCAGAAATGACGTCAGGGCACCTATCAAGCGGGGTAGGGTTTGCAGGGTAGTTCCACATCCACAATCGCTGTGTACACAGTCATGGAACCAGGAGAGTCGCAAACTGATATGGCCCGATGGCTTCATGTGAATCATTCTGTTGATTCTCGGATGAGGGACAGTTTATGGAGACCGAAGCTGTATCCCGTAGACCAGGAAAGAACCGACATCGTGTGACATAAGAAAGAAGAGACCGCTATTTGGCTGTAAGAACACGACGGTACCACCTTAGTACTGCACTGCAACTGGCATGTAACCTCACAGCGTCCTCTGGTCGCGTTCTATCGAGGCAAACAGTGTACAGAAGACTTCAGCAGAGTGGACTTTACTGTTGGAGACCTGCAGTCTGTTTTCCTCTGGCGTGTCTTCGCAGAAGGGAACGTCTAGAACGGAGCAGTCAACATGCGACCTCCACGGTTGAACAGTGGGCCACTGTTCGTTTCCCGACCTGGTCTGGAGAGTGATTCTCGACGTACTCGCATCTGGAGTATCGCCACAACATGAGAAAGATGACGTCATTTACAGCATGTTCCGTCGTTGTCAGTCCTGTATTGGTGCCAGACGTGCTCATACCCCATACTGAGCACATTAACCAGTTGTCAGAATGTGTGTGCAAATCCGTTAAGCTGAAAAAAAAACAACGAAGGACATTTTTGTCTACTGTTATGATTGTTGCAGTTCATTACGTTCTGTATTCTTTATATTGTTTCTACTTTATTATCACCTGATTATACTGTTTTGTGGGAAAATAAACGAAACCTTTCAAAATCTCCTTTTGTTGCTCTAATTTTTGATGCCAGTGTATTTGACTGCTCGTCACTCTTTAACATCTTATAGCATAGTATTTTCCGTAGCCCATCACAGAGAAACAAAGTTAGCTGCGCAAAAGCGGGTAGTGAGAATACAATTACACTATATGGTCAAAATATCCGGATACCCCCGAAGACATACGTTTTTCATATTAGGTGCATTGTGCTGCCACCTACTGCCAGGTACACCGTATCAGCGGCCCCAGTAGTCATTAGACATCGTGAGAGAGCAGAATGGAACGCTCCGCGGAACTCACGGACTTCGAACGTGGTCGGGTGACTGGGTGTCACTGGTGTCATACGTCTGTAAGCGAGATTTCCACACTCCTAAACATCCATAGGTCCACTGTTTCCGGTGTAATAGCGAAGTAGAAACGTGAAGGGACGCGTACAGCAAAAAAGCGTACAGGCCGACCTCGTCTGATGACGGATAGAGACCGCCGACAGTTGAAGAGGGTCGTAATATGTAATATGGCTCTAAGCACTATGGGACAACATCTGAGGTCATCAGTCCCCTAGACTTAGAACTACTTAAACCTAACTAACCTAAGGACACCACAAAATTCCATGCCAGAGGCAGGATTCGAACCTGCCACCGTAGCAGCAGCGCGGTTCCGGACTGAAGCGCCTAGTACCGCTCGGTCACAGCGGCCGGCGGCAGACATATAGCCAGACCATCACACAGGAATTCCCAACTGCATTAGGATCCACAGTAAGTACTATGACAATTAGGGGAGAGGTGAGAAAACTGAGATTTCATAGTCGAGCAGCTGCTCGTAAACCAAACATCACGCCGGTAAATGCCAAACGACGCCTCGCTTGATGTAAAGAGCGTAAACATTGGACGATTGAACAGTGGTAAAATGTTGTTTGGAGTGACGAATCGCGGTACGTAATGTAGCGATCCTATGGCACGGTCTGGTTATGGCGAATTCCCGGTGAACATCATCTGTCAACGTCTGTTGTGCCAACAGTAAAATTCGAAAGCGATGGTGTTATGGTGTGGTCGCGTTTTTCATTGAGGGGCCATGCACCCCTTCTTGTTTTGCGTGGCACTATCACAGCACAGGCCTACTACCTTCTTGCTTCTCACTGTTGAAGAGCAATTCGGGGATGGCGATTACATTTTCAACACGATCGAGCACCAGTTCATAATGCACAGCCTGTGGCAGAGTGGTTACACGACATAACATCCCTGTGATAGACTGGCCTGCGCAGAGTCCTGACCTGAATCCTATAGAACACCTGTGGGATATTTTGGAACGCCGACTTCGAACCAGGCCTCACCGACCGACATCGATACCTGCCCTCAGTGCGGTACTCCGTGAAGAATGGGCTACCATTCCCCAACAAACCTTGCAGCACATGATTGAAAGTATGCCTGCGAGAGTGGAAGCTGTCATCAAGGCTAAGGGTGGGCCAACGCCATATTGAATTCCAGCATTACAGATGGAGGGTGTCACTAACTTGTAAGTCGCTTTCAGCCAAGTGTCCGGATACTTTTGATCGCATAGTGTATTACATGGTCTTCAGTCACCGTCACCTCATAGGCGACTCTTCAAGGAATTAGGTATAGTGACTGTACCTTTATAAACCACGATTTCAAAAAATAGCGTTATGGAAATCTATGGCACAAGAAGATAAAGATGCTTTCACTTGATAAGAAATAAGCTGCCTGTGATTAAAGAATGGCCGGCCGAAGTGGCCGTGCGGTTAAAGGCGCTCCAGTCTGGAACCGCGAGACCGCTACGGTCGCAGGTTCGCATCCTGCCTCGGGCATGGATGTTTGTGATGTCCTTAGGTTAGTTAGGTTTAACTAGTTCTAAGTTCTATGGGACTAATGACCTCATCAGTTGAGTCCCATAGCGCTCAGAGCCATTTGAACCATTTTTTTTGTTTGTTAAAGAATGCTTTTTTCTGTCGTAAGTCTTCTGATTGGTTCTGTTCATCCAGCCAGAATTTGCTGTTCTATGACAATCTTATAGCAGCACTTACCCCGCCGTTGTTCCGGATGCCATAAACGGACCAAAAATCTTTGATCATTTACAAGATACATAAAACGACTAATAAGCACAAAGTTAATCTTAAAGCTAAACAGTAATTATTTCTTTTTATAACTGCTGCTGTTCTTTGGACGAAACTTCAATTGAAAATTTGTGTAGTGCACTAAACCAAGATATTTATTTTTGTCATTAAATTTGAGTATGTTCCGCCACTAACATGAGAATGTCGAAAATGATCTGTACGTTCTTGTTATAATTTACAGCTTCTTCATAAATCAGTTAACTGTAAACGATTAGCGTATAGTAATGCACACAAACAAGTGATATATGCAGAATGGAAGTTTCATTCTGCAGCGAATTGGAGGATTATATGAAACTTCTTGAGAAATTAAGACTGTGTACCGGACCCAGACTCGAATTCGGGATCTTTACCTTTGGCGGGCAAGTGCTCTTCCGACTATTTTGTTCTTTTTTATTTTTAGTTTTTAGTTTTTTTATTTAATTATTTCTTTTTCTTTCATACAGAGAACAAAAAAAATAAACACCTACTACATGAGCAGAATGTTGCTGGTAATGAGAAAACAAATAAAAATCTCTATAGTTTGAAAACAAAGGACGACGTTCTTCATCAAATAACACAATATTTCTTGAAAACGTAAAACGTAAATAAGTATAATCCTCAACACCCTTATTTTTTTTCTGTAAACGTAAATAGGTATATCTCCTCAACATCATCAACATCATTATTTTTTATTTTTTGCTTTTTAGGAGAGAGCATGACAAAGAAAACAAACAGGCTGCAAATACAGAGCTATTCGTGAATGTGTAAAGAGAAAAAAATTAGAGGGTGAAGAGAAAAGAGAAGTGAAAGAAATTAGAAAGACTTGATGCGCCATGCTCCACTTTGTCGCGCCGTGGTAACAATGTCCATTCCATCATTGATCATTAGAAGGGGAACGTGGGATCGTCCATTCTTGGCTGCACGTTTCGTCGAGGTCACAGTCCGAGGCGGGTTGGTGAAAATACTCTGTAAGTAGTTCGCGAAAGTGGCCCGACAGTGTCGATGTCGGTGAAGGGTATGGTGGTGTACTTGGAGACGTGTCCAGAAATCCGCCGGAGTGACGATGTCGTTCCGGAAGGGGTAGTTGATAGCCATTCCACTGATGCATGCGATGGCGTACCACCTAGTCGATGGAAAGCAGGTCGTGTCAGGATATATCAGCGTGGTAGGAGAGACGTGACGTGAATGTGCTCGGAGGTAGAAAGCCACGATCTTCTGTACGAGGGTCCAGACAGCTGCTGCTTCCCCACACTCAAAACGGTGTAAAACTGTATCTTTCACATTGCACTTGAGGCACAAGCATGATGAAGGGCAGTTTTTGTCTTGTAGTATTTTGCCGTTGACGAGGAGGTACTACGTCACGATGGTGTCAGTGGTGTGGTACGGTTGATGGATCGTTTCTCAAACTGTAGACCATGGAACCTGGGGGTGACGTGCTTCGACGTGATATCCGGGTGGGTACGTTCGAAGAAGGTGGTAGATGTTGCGGGTGGGCGTCTTCCTGGTCCTGGGGAGCTCGGTGCATATGTAGCTGTATTCCAAAAAGAAACGGCCGATGTGCGACATTGGAGGTGGGGTGTGTGCCAAAGACGTCGGTGGGCGTCTCGAAACAGGTGAGAGCCCGGTGATCAACATTCCAGTTAAACCAGCATTTTGACTTTTCCAACGGGAGCATGGTATTGGTGTAAAGCACCGTGGTCCTGGCTCTTACGTTAACTAGATCGATGCCACCATTCCGCTTCGCTAAGGTGAGGGCATCATATTGGACATTGAAGATGTGACCGGAACATAAAATATCCGATAACCGCCTGTAGTCTGGCCGTTATTGTTGCAGTGATGGGCAGAATCTGCGATATGTGGGGTATCCGGGCTGCCGGAAGGGTATTGACGAGGGTGACTCTCTGGCACATATTCAGCCGGCGTAGTAGGTGATTCTGTATGTTTGGCCGGATGCGTTGCAGTAGCGCCCGAAAACTGATCGCCGAGGTGCGGCGAATGTCTCACATGTACACTAAGTCGAGACATCGAAGGGTGTCCACCAGTTGAAGTGAGACTACGCTGACTGAGGGAAGGCCACGGCCGATCTTCATGGCGTGTGATTTTGCGTCGTTCATAGCGCTCCCTGCCCCTGCACTGTAACGGGTAATATATTGAGTCGCAGCTTGTACGTCGGCTGCTGAACGTATGACGAGAGCCAAGTCATCCGCGTAGGCTCGGCAGCCAAACACATCATCCCGGAATGAAATACCTGTCAAGCGTCGCCGTAATCCGCAGATGAGCGGTTCCATCGGAATGGCATAAAGCTCCGTCGACAGTGGACAACCCTGCCATATTGAGCGTTCGTTCCCTATAGGTTCTGTAAGTCTGCCATTACGAGAAGCCTGGACGTTGCCTCTCGAAGGAGCCGCATAATCACCTGCATGAACATTGGGGGAATCGCTATCCGGTCCAGCACTACCTTGGGGAATTCATGGTTGACACGGCGAAACGCTTGATTGAAGTCGATGGAGATTAAAGCGCCTGGCAGTTACGAGTGTGTTGCCACAGCGATCACATCTCGATATTCACCGAAGGCAATCTGTATATTATGATCGCCGCCTAAGGGTGATTGTTCGAGGGAAACAATTTCTCGTAATCCATGTTTGAGCCGCCCAGCTAGAAGACGTGTGAAAATTTTGAATCGGAACTGAGTAACGGCCGATAACTATCGGGTCGTGTTCCTCCTGCAGGTTTCGGGACTGGTATGAGTAAGCCTCCATGAACAAAGTCTTTCACACAAATATGTCGATCGAGATATTGCAGCACTTCTGCAACCTCATTATGGAGACATCTATGATAATTTTACTGTAAAAGGATTTGTCATTAATAACTGAAATACCTTGCAGGCCAACCAGTTATATCTGCCTATGCACTGGGGCGTTTTCAGCTGCAATGGCGAAAGGTCTCAAAGACAACTGGAAAGCAAAAGTAAGATTGGCAGTGTCATCGATACGTTTGCGAAACGGTCCTTATAATTCTTTCAAAGCCACAATGAACGGCAAGTAGCTTAGGGAAACAGAATTTTTTTTACCATTATTTCACCCTTTTACAGTACGATTTGCTTCTTAAATGGATGACCATGAAATCAGAAAGAAGTTGTTTCTCACCTTGCAGTGTCTTACTACGGACAGTGTGCGGTGCAGTTCATTTAAAATTCGATGTCTCTAGTTCATTTCAGATGTTATAATTTTTGTCCCTGCGCTCCTTTTTCCCTTACAAATTCAAGAAGAACGAGTTTTTAATTGGAAAATTGTTACAAGCATGATTCTTGGCTTAGCCCACGTACTTTGCAGTAATATATAAGGTGTCCATATTCTTCGTTCATTCAATGTTGCAACTGACATTGTATTACTGTGTGTGACTTCAGAAATTTTACTATTCACAAACCAATTTTTCAAGAGCTACATGCATGCAAATTTAGCACAAAGTGATTTTTGTCGTATAGGACAATTTTTTGCGCTTTGACTGTCAACTACATCTGTAAAGTTTCACACTCTCTCTCTCTCTCTCTCTCTCTCTCTCTCTCTCTCTCTCTGTGTGTCTGACGCCACGATTCTGTCGAACTGAAGAGAGTTGTGGCGACCGACGAATGTCACACTGCAGAACTAAATGAAATTTCTGGCTGTACCAAGTGCTTCAGGGAAGGAAGCAGTATAGCCGACGCAGGACGAGCCTTGGCCTGCACGCGAGATGCGTATCACAAACCATCGGGTGTGCAGTTTGGCACGACATACCAGCCCTGTTGTACAGTCAACATGCTACAAGAATAATTTAAACAAAGTGTTAACAACATTTACAAGCACGAGAACAGATCCATTGCGGTGGCAGCTGGTCGGCAGAATCGACGTGGAGCTGGATGTCCAGGCTCGAAGTGAACTGCCGATGCGCGCCTGTGCACCTGCCTAAATATCATCCAGCAGCAGGATATGTTAGGATCTATTTTGGGTCACTTGGATTGCGGAAGAAAGTAGGTTCCCGTGACCCATGACCTCCGGTGGCGTTATCAGATCCAGCTAGTGAACGTAAGTAGATCTGGTTTTCGGCGATATGTGCTTGCCTGGCATGCAGGCAACCCCGACACTAAGAAGTATGAGTTGTTGTCAACTGTGCAGGCGTAACGTTACATGTCATCCCTCCCCACTGAGAAGCCACAAAAAATCGACACAAAGTCATTCCAGACGCAGCCATCAATTACTTCCACAGACCAACCCGCACTCACTGCACCGACTCCCCCCGCCCCCACGTCGAGGATCCAGGCCAGCTTTACCCATTCCTCCTTCTCTTCCACCGGAGGAAGAGGTGGGGGGTGGGGAGGGATGATAAGTCGCAACATTACGCCTGCAAGGTCGACAACACATAATACATCGGAGAGTCAAGGGTTGCCTGCGAGCCAGGCAACCACTTCTCGTCACAACATGTCGACTACTATGGTGTATATTCGTTATTTATTTTTCTTGCTGTTAATGGCCAGAAGCACAGGAAGAACAAAGTACTCGATCAATATCAGAAGAGGTAGCACCTACAAACTAGGGCCATGTAGAGGTGGTGGCGTGGTAGGCCCTGTCAAGGGCGCAGGCACACAGGAGACGCAAAAACTGACCGAAAAATGAAGACACGACAGAAACACAGAATTAAGCGGGTGAGGTACGTGAGTTCTGTTACCGCTCGTATTCCTATCTTCTGCCTACGACAAGGTGCCTTTCTGTCGGGCTGTGTCTGCAAACGTGCGCTAGTTTCAGTGTCATTTCGTTCAAGTAGTATCATACTACTATCGAACTGGCGTCTGTCGCTAACATGGTTTATGTAAAAGCAGTGCGCTTGGTTCATACAGCTCACTCATCTTCAGCAGTGGAATCATTGCTACTCCTTCCTACGGCATTCCTAGATCATCAAAGGTTGGCGGGCGAGTGACGAAGAAAATTTGCTAGTTCACCGAAAGTTTTCGATTTTCCCCCGATTTCAGCCAATAGAGGACTGAGTGAGACACTACGGTGGAGGAAGCAAGCCGCGCGGGATTAGCCGAACGGTCTCAGGCGCTGCAGTCATGGACTGTGCGGCTGGTCCCGGCGGAGGTTCGAGTCCTCCCTCGGGCATGAGTGTGTGTGTTTGTCCTTAGGTTAATTTAGGTTAAGTAGTGTGTAAGCTTATTGACTGATGAACTTGGAAGTTAAGTCCCATAAGATTTCATACATTTTTGTGGAGGGAGCAAACAAAATTGATGGCGGGAACTTATAGTTTACTTGTCCTTAGAGCTAATAACTTTTCCCTTTCCAGTTTGTACAATCTGTTGTGTAAATAAAGAGTAAATAGCCATGGTCACTGACATAACCACTGAGTAAAACAAGGAAATACGAAGTAAAATTATAATAAGAACACAATTCCTGGGAGGGGAAATCATCTATTCTCTTAATTACAGTCGGATTTATTTTATTTCTGATTAGTAATTTAGGCAATATCAACAGTTGGCGAGGAGCAAAAAAAAAAAATGTTCTTATTGTACGAAGGGGTTCAATAAGTACTGCAACACATTTATTTCTTGGTCAGCTTCGGTTGAAAATATGCCCAATTTCTTATGAGCTATAGTCAAATATTTCCGATTCAGCCCCTGTAATTTCAAGAAGTTCCGATAGGCAGCGGCGCTGTACGTAGCCTTCTACATGGCGTCTGTAGCATAGGTGCATTCCAAACATTGAGCTATCATTGAGTTTCTTGGTGGGAAACCAGAGCATCGCAGATATTCTTAGGCGTTCGTAGAATGTCCACGAAGAGCCGGCAGTGAACAAAAGCACAGTGAGTTGGTGGGGGAGGCGCTTGTCTTCATCGCCAAGGTCGCGCAGACCTGTCCGATGTACCGCGCACAGCTGTGACTCATGAGGTGTTGGAACGTGTGGACATCTCGTTCGAGGTGTTCCACGGGTCACAATCAAACACGTAGCTTTACATCTGGTCGTTTCTGTTGGTAGTGCTGACATACTCTTCCACCTGTTGCGGCACTCAGACGTGTGTGCCCGATGGGTTCCTCGCAGCCTACGTACCTTCTAAATTCCACACGTTTTGCCAAATGAACGTTGCACTCCGTAGGAAGCACTACGTGGATGATGGGGAGGTTATTGATGCAGCAAGATGTTGGTTCCGATGTCGACCACTAGAGTGGTATTATGCAGGCATAGAGGTCCCTCCCCGTAAGGTGGCGTAAGGCCGTCGCATTGAACGGATATTATGTTTCAAAATAATGTTTTGCAGCTAAGAGATTGGGGAATAATATGGCGTATTGGAATCCTAAATAAAACCAGGTGCTTTAAAAAAATGTATTGCTTTACTTACGGAGGGCCCCTCGTACATCACATTTAAGCCTTTGTACAGTAGTTGCCATAAACAATAGGATATAGCTTTTATTTTACTCTGAATTCTCTTAGGACGTTGATGCAGTTTGTAGTGTGTTTAGTAAAATAATACATTTAATTTGTTATGCACAATATTTTTCATCTGTATAGTTCATTTAAGTAACAATTTTTAGTAATGTTTCTCTTTTGTTAAATCTATTGATACAATACGCCACAGCTGCGTCGAGAAAATTGCAGAAAGGTAGTTGTACGGAGAGAGAGGAGAGTCACAGCTCTTGCAGTTCTGCCAGGGCGCATGAAATGGTTCAAATGGCTCTGAGCACTATGGGACTTAACATCTGAGGTCGTCAGTTCCCTAGAACTTAGAACTACTTAAACATAACTAACCTAAGGACATCACACACATCTATGTCCGAGGCAGGATTCCAACCTGCGACCGTAGCGGTCGCGCGGTTCCGGACTGAAGCACCTAGAACCTCTCGGCCACAGAGGCCGGCCAGGGCGCATGAGCATCTCGGTACGCCTCTGCTGTACACAAGAGGTAAGTAATAATTATTTTCTGTTTAACAGTTGAATGACGAGTAAAGGAAAAACAACGACATTTTTTTTGTTTTCGCTTATGAAAACAAGCCTGTATATGCGAGTGCAGGGTTTCTCGGCGAATTTCATATATGAAGTCTTCACGGGGGTGTCAGCCGAGTAGCATCGTCGTCTCGCTACGAGACGACGGTGCTACTCGGCTGACAACCCGTGAAGACTTCATATATAAACAAGCCTGTACATAATTATTTACCACTAAGAAGCTCTTTGAACATTAACGATTCATTCACTGCTCTGTTGATACAAATTTATGTTAACAATATTACCCATTCCAGGCTGTATACCTGAATATGTGCAGGGGACAATGTTGTACCTAGAGGATAGTGTACCTAGGAACCGCATGATATGTTTTCTTTGATACTTCAGCTAGTTTATATTTTTGAATCACTTTAAGTAATGCGCACTAGAGACCACCTTTAGCGATTTCCGCCATTTTCTATAGTTTTTGCTGTCGTCAGATGTGAGATTGCGTTTTATGTAGCATTTGGAAATATTTAGCGCTCTACACACTTAATTGCTGTACGATACATTAAAGCTATATGGAGTATACTGTTAATTCTGCAGGGTCAGAATTTTATGGTCAGTGAAATGATATATATTTTTTGAAATTTTTATATGAGATGTGGGCCGTTAAGCCATACTTCGACGGTCGTTCACCATCTTGTATCTTGAAACAGAAGCAAGTCTTTTGCCACGGAAAATGACGTGATACTTGCAGATAAACTGACTTTCTTTAGTATATTAACTATTTCATCTGACTTGAAAAAGGAGATTTGTGGTACTTTGCAATAGTGTCTGTTTCAAAATGTATTCAACTTGTAGCTGATTCTTGATAATACTTCTCCTTAACTTGATTTGCTTACTGATTATTGGTATGCGGTAGGGTACTAATGTAACAGATAGACTGTTAAATATAGTGCTAATACGATTATCCCAATTGCAACGCTTTTTAATTTCAATGGAGTATGTGTTACTAGGTACATAATTAGATTCTACCTTGGGTCATCTTTTCACATTTGGAAAACTTTAAATTTTGTGATTAGTTTTTTAATTTCAGGACAAGACTGTAGATCATAAAAACTGAATGCTCTTATTTAAATATGGAATAACGTAACATATTAAACTTCTGTTGCACAGCTGGCTAAACAATAAAAATGCAATATATGGAACGATGATAACAGTTAAATGTCGAGTATAAATAAATATGAACATTTTAATCTTATTATAGTAAGCGTTATATTGAAAGTTGAAAAAATTCAGTGTCGGTTATAAGTAAATTTGAACATATGATTCTTACTGTTACTATTATTAGATTAACGTAGTTTATGTTGAGAACAAGTTCTCTGACTCTGCAATTCGTAAACTTCAGCTTAGCAACATTGCGACTTACCCGCACCTCTGCCATTTCACACACTATCTGACGGTTGCAATTCTTTTTCGTGGAAGATGTGGATCCCGTCACGGAGGAAAGTCTGTAACTCCTCCCACCACACTCTTTGTCTTTTTAAAATCATTAGCTCTTTTCTTTGATGTATAAGGTAATCACTTCGGATCTTAACCCAGTGGACTCATTCATCGACGTACTCATTGTTCCTTTAAATTGTGCGGCATATTTGCACCATCCTGTACAATTGTTATGGCGATATGTGTTAAATAAAACCCCTGATTTTGTCTGTATCGCTCGCTGATATTTCCCTTCTAGATGGTAGGCTGACAAATACTTCACCCCATAGCCTTTAATTATATATTTTTTAAGCAAATCTTCGCCCTGTTGCATGAAATCTCAGTTTTCAATAGGAACAAAAAAACAGTCTTTTCTGTAACTATCCACAAAGGTTAAACATTGATAACTTCAAATTTTCACACCGTTTCACGTAGTTGACCAACTGTCAATGCAGTCACTGTCGCAATTTGTTTGCAATTGATTTCACCGAATAAGGTAATTTATACCATTTTGTACCATATGAGTTAAGACTTCAGTCATCGACTGCTATGAATTTCGGTGACACTCTTCACCTGATGTACAGCGGTCAACAATTTTGCACGCATGTCCTAGGCTTAAACACTTTCAGATATACTAACTCCAAATTCTCTAGAAATTTTGGGCTGTTTTCACAGTTTCGGCTACAAAATGTTATTACTAAATGTTGCTCTACCGAGGAATTCAATTTCGAGAGCACCTGGAATTTTGAGATTAACATAAAAATTAACATAAATTAACGCAAAAATATAACAAACATAACTCTTTATATACATAACGCGAAACGAATTTGTCTCTTTGTCTTACATAAAATTTTATCTATTAATATTCAGTTGTTTCTCTGTTAATTTTGTTTGTCTCGCTAATTATTGATCTCTCGTATATTACACGATGAATGTGTAAACCTAGCTGTGTCATTTCATTTCATCGGTTCTCAGAAGTATAACTCTGCTATTAATAGTAAATCATATTGAAACTCATCTTCTTACTCATCACAGCTCTGGCATATGAGCATACTGCCTCACTGAACACAGTTCTGTCATTCACAAACAAAGGGCCAGACCGATGGACCAACTGAACATTCTCCAGCAGTCACCTGCAGTTTTGATAAAATACCATTCTCTATGTCCGTCCGCCTCAGCAGTCGAAATCGTTCCGTTTGTTGCTGGTATCACCCATTACTGCTACAAGCTGAAACCATTTCAAATCCAAACCCACCATCCATTAAATTACGAGCCAATGCTGTTGCTTCGACTTTTAGTCACTTTGAGAACAACAGTACTGACAGAGATTTGAGTGCTGTGCCTTCCAGTGCAGCGTCATTGCACTAACAAAGAGAAATAATTTCTGTAGAAATATTATATCAGAATTCAACTTTTTTTGTTTTCATGTTATATCTAATCGTAAGCAAGTGATAGTAAATAAATACAATAATGTACCAGTAGGCGCCAGTAGGAAGGATATCCTCTGTGGTGAGAAAGTTTCTGAAAAACGGAGGACCTCATCTCTCGTCCACCGTCCTTTTGAGTCAAGGATGGCTTGGTAACTTGGCTGACGTAGAAACGGAGCAGCGCACATCAGCATTGCGCCAGCTCTGGGCAAGTAACAAACAGGATACATTAACGGCAGAATTACACCTCTTCCGTTTAGGCCAGGGATTATTACAGCGTTCTTGTATACCTTTGACTCGATGCAGCAGACGTCACATTCATGTTAGTGTATATAGCTGTTTTGTATTATAACTTGCAGTATGGCGCTCCATGCCACCTGTACATTGAAGAATTATCACAAACAGGTCACCCTTATCATTACATGTCAGTTAATGGCGCATCAATTATATAAGTCTTCAAGAGATACTATGATAACCGAGACAAAGACAGGAATTACATGATTTTGGTGTTGCTTAATGGATAATGTGTATCACAGAGTCGCAGTTAATAGATTCGCATTCCGGTATATATACATATCAAAAAAAGTTTTTTATCACCCCTGTTCCCAGAACTCCGGAAGACAGACATTGACTGTGGATATCGTATCACAGTCACAGTCCCTTTGACTGTTCAGAGATGGCGCAAAGATGTAAACAACCATGCACGAGCAGCGCCTATTAGCGGAGGGGCTCCGATAGCCGATCAGTTGCAGTCATTCCATCAGGAAGGAGGTACACGGCTCGTGTTGTCTGTAGTTCAACCATGCCTAGAAGGTCAATACCACGGTTCGATCGCGTCTGCGTTGTTACTTTGTGTCATGAAGCGCTCTCAGCAAGAGAAGTGTTCAGGCGTCTCGGAGCGAACCAAAGCGATGTTGTTCGGACATGAAGGATATACAGAGAGACAGGAAGTGTCGATGACATGCCTCGCTGCTACCTACGGATTATGGCTCGGAGGAACCCTGACAGCAACGCCACCATGTTGAATAATGCTTTTCGTGCAGTCACAGGACGTCTTGTTACGACTCAAACTGTGCGCAACAGGCTGCATGATGCACAACTTCACTACCGACGTCCATCTTTGCAACCATGTCACCATGGACCGCTCGGGAGTAGCATCACGTTCTCTTCACCGATGAGTGTCGCATATGCCTTTGACCAGACAATCGTCGGAGACGTGGTTGAAGGCAACCCGGCCATGATGAGCGCTTTAGACACACTGTCCAGCGAGAGCAGCAAGGTGGTGGTTCCCTCCTGTTTTGGGGTGGCACTGTGTGGGGCCGACGTACGCCGCTGGTGGTTATGGAAGGCGCTGTAACGGCTGTACGATACGTGAATGCCATCCTCCGACCAATAGTGCAACCATATCGGCAGCATATTGGCGAGGCATTCGTCTTCATTGGCGACAATTCGCGCCCCCATCGTGCACATCTGATGAATGACTTACTTCAGGATAACGACATCGCTCGGCTAGAGTGGCCAGCATGTTCTCCAGACATGAACCATAGTGAAGCTGCCTGGGATAGATTGAAAAGGGCTGTTTATGGACGACGTGAGCCACCAACCACTCTGAGGGATCTACGCCGAATCGCCGTTGAGGAGTGGGACAATCTGGAACAACAGCGCCTTCATGAACTTATGGATAGCATGCATCAATGCAAGAGGACGTGTACTGGGTATTAGATGTACCGGTGTACCACCACTTCTGAAGGCCTCGCTGTATGGTGATACTGAAACTTCTTTATATAATTTTATGATAATGCGGGGCCACAGACATCACATATTTCTTTAAAGTAAGTACCGCCGTTAGACTGTTGTTTATTTACAGTGTTACACTTACACAATCATGATTTCGGCTTCAAAGTGCCATTATCAAGTGTTTTAAGTGTTATAAATTGCCTAAGATGGCATACTGTCTAATTGTGTGTATTTTAATACGACCGTGTGCCATCTCAGGCAATTTATAACATCCATAACACTTGATAATGGCACTTTGAAACCGAAATCATGATTATGCAAGTGTAAATGTAACACTCTAAATAAACAACAGTCGAATGGCGGGACTGACTTTAAAAAAGTGGTTCAAATGGCTCTGAGCACTATGGGACTCAACATCTTAGGTCATAAGTTCGCTAGAACTTAGAACTACTTAAACCTAACTAACCTAAGGACATCACACACACCCATGCCCGAGGCAGGATTCGAACCTGCGACCGTAGCAGTCCCGCGGTTCCGGACTGCAGCGCGAGAACCGCACGGCCACCGCGGCCGGCACTGACTTTAAAGAAACTTCTCTATATGTTTTTACTTAAACTGAAATAACTGAGATGGTGAAACTTCTTAATTTAATACTGAAAGTGCTGAGTGAAATTGACTACACTGTCTCTTTACTACTTTTATCATTTCAACACTGACCCACAATATCCTGGTGCAACGCAAGCTGACTGCTCAAAATAATTAACACAAATAATTAACACAAAAGAATGGCACTGAATTAGAAGAAATCCTAACAATAACCCATACACATCATAAGTCACTTATTTCACAGAAAATCTTCATGACATGAACTGCAGCGAAACAAGCGCAAATACTGCCAGCTAAATAACAGATTATAACTACTGAATGCTCTAACTATTAATAGGCGTGTCGCTAGCAAAGAAAAGATTTGGTTGCAGAGAAAACAATGTATTTAGCAGTTTTTACCTTAATCAAGTGACAACCAGTTCAAAAAATTTGTATAATCATCAGTAATAAAACTCCATGACAGATACACATTCAGACCTCCAAGAGCTAGTCCGATCCGCCACAGAGTCTCCTACAGAGTGCGCACAACGCTGTCAGAGTTATTAATGCAGAGCGCTACATAGAGCTGCCAACATACAAACACATAAACAGCCTACTTACAGTACAACATGCAATGTGTGGTTTTCATGAGAAATAAAAAGGGCAGAAATGATGTTTGTGTTGAACAGTTTTCTAATTTTCTGTACGGGTTCCGGAACTTTAGAAACCGAGGTGATGCAAAACTTTTTATATGTGTGTACTACTTTTTTCATCTTAGCATTGTTAAAGCATTCTTGGATTTTGCTTACCACAATAAATTAAAGATAATTTTACGCCAGATGTTTTTCGGTTTTATTTACGAAGCATCTTCTGAAATCAGTCTGGAAATATAGATACATATAGATTTCCAGAGATTAAGACAATCAGTCGCGTTTTATTTTATTCTTCAGGTTTTTTTTTTTCGTTACATATTTGGAATTGCCTAGCGATTTGCCATCAGATGGCACATATTTATTGGACGTTTTCAGGATTGTAGCTGTGGTGAAATGTAAAAACGAAAGGTGAGGAAGGGAGACTAGTTGCAGTAATTTATGAAAACCATCGTTCATCACAGTCAAAGTACTGCACACCCATAATGGATAAAGGTTTTGTGGATACATATGTTTCGTAGTTTGTACATTTTTTTGTTATAGATTGAAAACAGCATTGCTTTATAAAGTTGGCGTGTAATATGCTTACGGTGCTTCTGTCTCTCGTTCACATAGTCTGCAAACTACTGGGGTTTCCTTCTCTGTTAGCGGGGGTTGAAACCGAAAGAAGCTTCCTTAAACATACACAATTGGCAATTTTTCGCCTTTTTTCAATTTTCTCTTACGCAGCGTTAGCATAATTTGCGCTTCACCTGACTTTTGCAAGTAGAACTGTAGTTATATGTGTTCACGTTCAGCGCCGTATTTCCACAGTCTAACATAATAGTCGCGACACCCCAACTATTTTTTGTTACCCACTGCGATAACAGCGCACCAAGCGGCCAGCAAGCGACACTTCCGAAAACAATGTCGCATGAGTGCGAATGCTGTCTTTTTATTCATACCATAGTTTATACAATAGAGAGCGTATGTAGTTTAATAATAATCGGCAGTAAGTAGAAAAGACAGCACATTTGTCATCCTTTAGTATCGTGAGGACCCTAGGAGGTATCAAACGGCACATAAGAGGGCAATTTATTTCCGATTCTCTTGTACAGATATATACTGAAGAATGTCGTTCTCCTTTAATAACAAAAAATTGCCAGTAAATACCAGAAAACCTGACCCGCTGCAGATAGACGTCGTATACCTACCAACAAGACGAAGTTTTGTTGACCACACTTTCATCCAAATCAGTGAATGCTGAGGGTAGGAAACCTGTACGGAAAGTAACTACTACATTATTTAACGTAAAAAATAAACCACAACAAAGACGTCATAATAAAATGTCAAAGGAAATAAAACTGTTTCCCAACACAAAAGAAACCAATTCCACAATAGTTGCAACATCTGAACCACAAAAGGCAAGAATATTAAATGCATTAGCTTTTGAAGAAAAAGTAATTACATTTACAAAAATACTTTTGCATTGGAAAGTCGAAAGTAGAGTAAGAGCGGGCGAATCATTAGACTACACAAAAATGTTTACGTGTTACGGGAAGTCGCTATCATAGTGAGAACAGACAATAACAGAAATATATATGTTTCTCAAGCGTGAAATATGTTTATATTATCTTGCTTTTAGTGAAAGAAGCTGCAGTTATACAGATATTCGAAATAATTTCTTCATGGGTTGTGGTTTACTTAATCGAATCAGTGCGACCCGGCTGTCTTTACATTTCTTTCACGATAATTTATGTCTCTTGATGATTTACTAATCATGGGACCCGTAATATAACAGTTATCAGGTCAATTCAGTAGAAAAATAATTAGAACCAAACATAGTCCTTACATCGCAGGTAACTGTGTTCTTCCTCTCCCCTTGGAGCGCTAGTGTCTCTCCAGTCGTAACAACTTTCGCATCATAGTGTCGCGACTGTATGCATTAGACTGTGATATTATAGTGTTTATGTTTGTCCATTTGATTTTCGTGTAGGTTCTGAACGTTGCCAACCTGTGATGCTATATAAACAAAAACGAAACGCGTCTGGTACAATATTTTCGTTAATCAATTGTAGTATAACAGGTGTAGTTCGTCAAGAACCTAAGATGACAGCTTAAACTGCTGCGAGCGAAACGAGGAGCAATAACATTCACATTCATATTTGTCTCAAATATATGGCTTTTTATTTACTAGCGTCGCCAAGGTCGCTGGGAGACAGAGACTCACATGTTACAATCAATGGCACTTCCTGTTGGTATATTTCTGCGGCTAACGACATGTAAACAAACTCTCGATAAAACTCTGTACAGTACCATCTGCTGAGCCAGTGAGGACACGGGCAAGTCCACTCACCGACGCTAGACCTGCGACAGCCATTGCTTCGGTTCCAGGCCAGAGTAGCGGCACCTGATTCCAAGCGGACAGAGACTTTGAGTCAAGCAGGATTTCGTAATAGGTAAATGGTTTATCGGTTGTACTGGTGTTTGCTGCATAAATCATCACGCTGACTGACTAGTTTGGGCCCTCCGTCGCCTACAGTCATGCGGCACCGTCGCGCTACCCTCGTGTTACACTTGCATCGGCGCCCTCTCTACAGTGACACCTGGAGACCCGACTGGACCAGGATCTAGAAATTACATCCTGATAACGCTACAGGCTCTGGCTACGACACAATTTAACCTAAGAGAAACTTTTTTGATGCAGTTCACGCCATTAATGCAATAGTTTATGTTTTGTACTGTTTCACTATGTTGTCCTACATTGCACATTTGTATCTCATGAGAAGCTACCACCCTCTCATCTCAGGAAGTTGTTCTCAGTCTTTTATTTCAAAGATTTTGAAAGGACTGGAACTGAAGTGAGGGCCTGTCCATAAAGAAGGCATTAAATGACCCCAGCAGCTAGCAGCCTTTCTGCCAGTCAGGCGATTTTAGGATTCATGCCGTAGGATATGCAAGCATGTGAAATAAATTGCGTGTTTCGGCGCTACATTTAAATACAAAATGAGTAATAAAAAGCTTTGATACCCGAACCTTTACATTATGTGTATTTTTCCAAACAAATTTCGTTCTTTTGCTCAATCTTCCGTAATTTGTGGTTATTTTGTGCGTTATAAAATCTGTGTTAAAGACTGCGCCACCTTGTTTGGTCACAAAGATGTGACGTTCTTTTCGCTGACCGTAGTAATGTTCTTATTTTACTCACACATGAATACTTCACCGTTATTGCACATCTTACAAAATTTTGCGCTTGCATTTATAATTTTGTGAAACCAAATGCTGTAGTTAAGCTTTTGGATATCTGATTTGCCTTTATCGTAGCTTCATCAAGCCAATTCTCCGAGTGCTACTTTAAATTGTCAGAGGTAATTCCATTGCTGGTTACTATTGCAGTAAAGCCAGCTAGCTTTAACAGAGAATCTAGCTTTTAAATCACAGCAGAAATAAGAGATTAATGCTCGGGGTGACTAAGATTTTACGTTCCATTGAACGTAAAATAAATATCTTTCTTGTTAACATGTTTGTTAGTGGCATAATTTCTATGAAATACATAGAATAAAGTGCCAGAGAAACTGATACAGGCGTGCGTATTCAAATACAGAGATACGTAAACAGGCAGAATACGGTGTTGCAGTCAGCAAAGCCTATATAACACAACAAGTGTCTGGCGCAGTTGTTAGATCCGTTACTGCTGCTGCAATGGCGGGTTATCAACATTTAAGTGAGTTTGAACGTGGTGTTACAGTCAGCGCAGGAACGATGGGACACAGCATCTCCGAGGTAGCGATGAAGTATGGATTTTCCCGTACGACCATTTCACCAGTGTACCGTGAATGCCAGGAATCCAGTAAAACATCATCGCTGCAGCCGGAGAAATACCCTTCTAGAGCGGGACCAACGACGACAGAGAATCGTTCATAGTGACAGAAGTGCAAACCTTCCGCAAATTTCTGCAGATTTCAAAGCTGGGCTATCAACAAGAGTCAGCGTGCGAACCATCCAACAAAACATTACCGATATGGGCTTTCAGAGCCGAAGGCCCACTCGTCTACCCTTGATGACAGCCCGACACAAGGCCATACGCCTCGCCTGGGCCCGTCAACATCGATGCTGGACTGTTGATCGTTCGAAACATGTTGCCTAGTCAGACGAGCCTCGTTTCAAATTTTATCGAGCGGATGGACGTGAATCTATACAACCTCATGAACACATGGACCCTGCATGTCAGCAAGGGACTGTTCAAACTGGTGGAGGTTCTGTAATAGTGTGCCGCATGTGTAGTTGTAATGATATGGGACCCCTTATACGTTTAGATACGATTCTGACAGGTGACACGTACGGAAGCATCCTGTCTGATCACCTATATCCATTCATTCCCATTGTGCATTCCGACGGACTTCGGTAATTCCGGCAGAATAATGCAACACCCCAAACGTCCAGAATTACTACAGAGAGGCTGCAGGAACACTCTTCTGAGCTTAAACACTTCCGCTGGCCACTAAACCCTCAGACATGAATATTATTGAGCATATTTGGAATGCCTCGCAACTTGGTGTTCAAAGAGATCTCCACCCCCTCGTACTGTTATGGATTTATGGAAAACCATAAGGGATTCATGATGTTAATTGCCTCCAGGACTACTTCAGACATTAGTCGATGCCTTCTCATTCGGTGACCGTAGCGTTCGCGCGGTTCCAGACTGTAGCGCCTAGAACCGCTCGGCCACTCCGGCCGACAACGCGCACAAAAGACAGCACTTCTGTAAATAGTAAATTCGTGTTTATCCTCAAACGAAACAACTTACTGTAAAACATTATCGTGTTGAATTAAAGCCTTGTGTTTAATGGTTGTTAGACGTGATTGTTTTGCTCTGGAATGAACATATTGAGCAGAAACGTAAAGTTATCCGCTTTTAATGAGACATGAGAGTGATGATTCACAAGAAGGGCATGATGGGAGACCCCGTTCCTGCTTCAGCTGTGCCGTTATTACGTAATATAAAGTCTTATTAGTTAGGGCACTGTTTTGAAAAATGCAGTGGGACACGGAATACCATTGCTTGAAACGACCGTTGGCATTGCTCTTTAAGCTTGTAGTTGTGATGCACTCGTACGTGGTGGGAACACGTGAATCCCAAAATTCTCTTGAACGGTCTTTATCGAGATAATCACCTGTGCGGTAATTTAATTGCTGCCCCTATTTCCACCTCCACTACCCCCGCTCGTGGTATTGAGCCCGAGACCACTGCACGCAGTGCGAACGCAACCTCCCATCGACGGTCGATCGCTAATGGCACGTAATGAGCGCAAATAGAGTTAACGAAGAGCCCTTGGACCCTGTCTATAAGTTGTGGGTTCCATTAGGCTTTGTTCAAAGTGGTGTGATGACCTAAAGGCAGGTACTGGCAGGTGTTATGAGTGGTGAGTGTGTGTGTTTTACGTTTTCGGAAGACGCACATGCCTAGCACAAATTTTCATTTCATATGAAATTACAATTACCAATGTTATTGCTACAATTAAAACAGTCGTGGTCGACTACAAACTGAAGTCCACATACAAATTTTCTGTGATGGATTATTGTACTTTAGGAAACAGGAGATAGTTGATTAATATGTAATTAACCAATAGGACTTTTCTAATGGATTTGATATGTGGAAAGTTATTTCCGATACATACAGAATTGGTGCAGATTCCCTTACTGTTACTGACGTGTACACTGTGAGCAAATCCAGTGAAATAATAAGAGATTGGTAAACGATACCACTAACGTTACATGAGCGATGAGGAACGTGCCTACTGGAAAAATTTGGGAGGAAATTTGTGTAATGCACTTACATAAGCAAAACAATATTACAAGACGTGCATTCAAAGAGGAAGTGAAATGGTCACGTTCATTCGACTGAGTTGTGACTAGCTGTTTGTTATACTAGTGCCAGAGTAGAAGAAAGTTTACGGGTGTTTACCCTGGCTGAGAAATCGATTGTCAGGAAATAATTATAATAAATATTTTTAAGCATTTTATAAGCTCTAACTTTTGATGCTTACTTTGTAAATCAATTTTTTTGTATGTGTGACAACGCTCCTTTCAATGTGTGAAATCAGTATACATAAATGATGATTTTAAATGTTAACACAATGGTTTAATGTTTTCGTGTTGCTGTAAGAAGGAGTATTAATTTTCTTTTGAACTATGCCATATGTAGGTGAAGAATGTCTGTATGTTTTAACGTTACGTTTTTGCACGCCTTGTCTTATGTTGTATTATACGGTTTTATTTGTTATGCACAAATTTAACATGAATTACATGACACTCTGTTATACTTTCTTGAACTAGATAACACGGGCACTGCTTCAGTGAATATCGAGAAGACTATTTGTCACTTGTGTTTATGTAAAGCATTTTTAAATTTTCAATGTAGGTATGCGAGACTACGAAAGCACCCACAGACAAGGAATACACATGTTGAAATGGCCAATATGTTGTCTTTATTTCTAAATGTTAAACTGAATTTGCGCCATTCACTATTAAAAAAATGGAGCACTTGTGACGTTATAACACAGGTGTAACGTTTTACGTAATTTTACTATCAGTTTTATTAAAAATAACTTCCTCTGTCGAATATAAACACATCAAAAAAGTTTTCCATCACCTCGGTTCCGAGAGTTCCGGAACCTGTACAGAAAATTGGAACAGAGATCAACATAAACATCGTATCCGCCCTTTTTATTGCTCATGAAAACCACACACTGCATGTTTTACGACCATACAGCGAGACCTTCAGGGGTGGTGGTCCAGATTCCTGTACACACCGGTACCTGTAATACTCAGTAGCACATCCTCTTGCATTGATGCATGCCTATATTTGTCGTAGCACACTATCCACAAGTTCAACAAGGCATGGTTGGTCCAGATTGTCCCACTACTCAACGGCTATTGGGCGTAGATCCCTCAGAGTGGTTGGTGAGTCACGTTATCTATAAACACCCCTTTTCCATCTATCTCAGGTATGTTCGATAGGGTTCATGTCTGCAGAACATGCTGGCCACTCTAGTCGAGCTATTTCGTTATCCTGAAGGATGTCATTCACAAGATGTGTACAATTGGAGCGCGAATTGTCGTCCATGAAGACGAATGCCTCACGAATATGCTGCCGATATGGTTGCACTATCAGTCGGAGGATGGCATTCACTTGTCGCACAGCTGTTACGGCGCCTTCCATGACCACCAGCGGCGTACCGTCGGCCCCACATAATGCCACCCCAAAACAGAATGGAACCTCCATCTTGCTGCACTCGCGGGACAGTGTGTCTAAGGCGTTCAGCCTGACCGGGTTGCCTCGAAACACTTCTCCGACGGTTGTCTTGTTGAAGGCATATGCGACACTCATCGGTGAAGATAACGTGACGCCAATCCTGAGCGGTCCATTCGGTATGTTGTTGGGCCCATCTGTACCGTGCTGCTTGGTGTCGTGGTTGCAAAGATCTACATCTACATATACATGGTTACTCTGCAATTCAAACTTAAGTGCGTGGCAGAGGGTTCATGGAACCATTCTCATACTACTTCTCTATCATTCCACTCTCGAATGGCGCGTGCGAAAAAGGAACACCTAAATCTTTCCGTTCGAGCCCTGATTTCTCTTATTTTATTATGATGAACATTTCTCCCTACGTAGGTGGGTATCAACAAAATATTTTCGCGTTCGGAAGATAAATTTTGTGATTGAAATTTCGTAAATAGATCTCTCCGCAAAGAAAACCGTCTTTGTTTCAGTGACTGCCACCCCAAAACGCGAATCATATCAGTGACACTATCACCCGTATTGCGCGATAACACCAAACGAGCTGCCCTTCTTTGGCCTTTCTCGACGTCCTCTGTCAATCCTACCTGGTAAGGATCCCATACCGCGCAGCAATATTCCAGCAGAGCACGGACAAGTGTAATGTAGGCTGTCTCTTTAGTGGGCTTGTCGCATGTTCTAAGTGTTCTGCCAACAAAGTGCAGTCTTTGTTTCGCCTCCCTCACAATATTATCCATGTCGTCTTTCCAATTTAATTTGCTCGTAATCGTAATTCCTAGGTATTTAGTCGAATTGACGGACCTTAGATTTGTGCAATTTATCGCGTACCCAAAATTTATCGGATTTCTTTTTGTACCCATGTTGATGGCTTCTCACTTTTCTTTGTTTAGTGCTAATTGCCACTTTTCGCACCATACAGAAATTCTCTGATGATTTTACTAGACGGTAAACTACAGCTTCATCTGCAAACAATCTAAGGGGGCTACTCAGATTATCACCTAGATCATGTATGTAAATCACGAACAGCAGAGGGCCTATACAGTACCTTGCGGAACGCCAAATATCACTTCTGTTCTACTCGATGATTCACCGTCTATCACTACGAACTATGACCTCTCTGAGAGGAAATCACGAATCCAGTCACACAACTGAGACGATACCCCATATGCACGCAATTTGATTAATAGTCGCCTATGAGTAACGATATCAAAAGCCTTCTGGAAATCTGGGAATATGGAATCGATCTGAGATCAGTTGTCGACGGCACTTATTACTTCATGCGAATAAAGAGCTAGTTGTGTTACACAAGAACGATATTTTCTGAGTCCGTGTTGGTTATGTATCAATAAGTCATTTTCATAATGTTGGAGTACAGTATATGCTCCAAAATCCTACTGCAAATTGAGGCCGACCGGAGTGGCCGAGCGGTTCTAGGCGCTACAGTCTGGAACCGCGCGACCGCTACGGTCGCAGGTTCGAATCCTGCCTCGGGCATGGATGTGTATGATGCCTTTAGGTTAGTTAGGTTTAAGTAGTTCTAAGTTCTAGGGGACTGATGACCTCGGAAGTTAAGTCCCATAGTGCTCAGAGCCATTTGAACCATTTTTTGCAAATTGAGGTCAGTGACATGGATCTGTAATTCAATGGGTTACTCCTACTTCCTTTCTTGAATATTGGTGTGACCTGTGCTACTTTCCAGTCTTTAGGAACAGACATTTCGTCAAACGAGCGGTTGTATATGATTGCTAAGAAAGGCGCTATTGTGTCTGCATACTCTGAAAGGAACCTGAATGGTATACTATCTGGACCGGAAGACTTGCCTTTCTTAAGTGATTTGAGTTGTTTCGCAACACCTATGATATCTACTTTTATGTCACTCATGCTAACAGCTGTTCTGGTTTCGAATTCTGGAATATTTATTTCGTCTTCTTTCGTGAAGGAATTATGGAAAACTGTATTTCGTAACTCCTCTTTAGTGGCACCATCATCGGTAACATTTCCATCGCTGTCGCGCAGTGACGGTGTTGACTGTCTTTTGCCACTGGTGTACTTTACATACGACCAGAATTTCTTTGGGTTTTCTATTATATTTTGAGACAATATTTCATTGTGGAAACTATTAAAAGCATCTCGCATTGACGTCCGCTCTAAATTTCGAGCTTCCGTGAAACTTAGCCAGTCTTGGGGATTTTGCGTTCTGAATTTGGCATGCTTTTTTCGTTGCTTCTGCAACAGTGTTCTGACGTGTTTTGTGTTCCGTGGTGGATCAGCCCCGTCTCTTATTAACTTATACGGTATGAATCTATCTATTGCCGTCGATACTGTATCTTTGAATTTGAGCCATATCTGGTCTACACTTACATAATTAGCTTGGAAGGAATGGAGACTCTCTCTTAGGAAGGCATCAAGCGAATTTTTATCTGCTGTTTTAAATAGATATATTTTGCGTTTATTTTTAGTGCTTTTGGTTGATATGGTTTTGAGCCTCGCTACAATGACCTTGTGTTCACTAATCCCAGTATGCGTCACGACGCTTCCTATTAGATCAGGATTATTTGTGGTTAAGGGGTCAAGTGTGTTTTCGAAACCATTTACATTTCGTGTGGGATCATGAACTAATTGTTCAAAGTAATTCTCAGAGAAAGCATTTAGTGCAATTTCGGAAGATGTTTTTTGTCTACCACCGGCTTTGAACATATATTTCGCCAACAAATCGAGGGTAGATTGAAGTCTCCACCAATTATAACTGTATGAGTGGGGTACTTATTTGTAATGAGATTCAAGTTTTGTTTGAAGCGTTCAGCTATTATATCATCTGAGTCGGGGGGGGGGGGGCGGGGGGGGGGGGGGGGGGAGGTCGGCAGAAGGAGCCAATTATTATTTTGGTACGGCTGTTGAGCATAGCCTCTACCCTTAGTAATTTGCAGGAACTATCTATTTCAACTTCACTACAAGATAAACCACTACCAACAGACACAAACACACCACCACCTACTACTTAATCTAATCTATCCTTTCTGAACACATTTTACACCTCTGTAAAAATTTCGGCGGAATTTATCTCCAACTTTAGCCAGCTTTCTGTTCCTACAACGATTTCAGCTTCAGTGCTTTCTATCAGCGCTTGAAGCTCTGGTACTTTTCCAACTTAGTTACGACAATTTACAATTCCAATAGCGACTGTTGCTTGGCCGATTCTCGTCGTTTCTTTACACTGCACCTTTGAGACTGGAGCCCTGTTTTATCTTTCCCAAAACTGTCTAACCTAAAAAACCGCCCAGTCCACGCCACACAGCCGCTGCTACCCGCGTAGCCGCTTCCAGTGTGTAGTGAACAGCTGACCTATTTAGCGGAACCCGAAACCCCACCACCCTATGACGCAAGTCGAGGAATCTGCAGCCTAAACGGTCTCAGAACCCTCTGATCCAGACCCTCCTTTCGGCTCTGTACCAAAGGTCCGCAATCGGTACTGTCGACGATGCTGCAGATGGTGAGATCTGCCTTCATCTCGCTAGGAAGACTGGCAGTCTTCGCTAACTCAGATAGCCGCCGTAAACCAGAGAGAATGTCTTCCGATCCATAGCGACACACATCATTAGTGCCGACATGAGCCACCACCTGCAGTTGGCTGCACACTGTACCCTTCATGGGATCCGGAGGATCCGGAAGGACCCTTTCCACATCTTGGATGACTCCCCCCGGTATGCACACGGACTGCATATTGGCTTTCTTCCCGTCCTTAGCTGCCATATCACTAAGGGGCTCCATCACCCGCCTAACATTGGAGCTTCCAATGACAAGCAATCCCACCCTCTGCCCTTGTCCGGACCTCTCAGGAAGACCGGCCACTGCCGCAACAGGCGAGGCCTCCCTTGATGGCTCAGAAGTACTTTCAGGAGTGGGCAGCACCTCAAACCTGTTACGGATGCGTAAGGGTACAGACTTGCTGCCAGCACCATCTTTCGCTTTCTGCCCAGGGATTCGCGATCCCGCCACGGTTCGCCAATCACCGCCAGGCAAGTGTCGGCCGGCAGGGACGTCCGAATCCGAGGGCGCAGAGGCATCAGAGATCCCAGGCGATGCTACAGGTCCCAGAGGCGCCAAAGGGCTCTCCTCGGGTGTTCCAATGTCACCGCGGCCCAGGGCAACAGCCTGGAGCCTGTCGACCACGACCAACACAGCTTCCAGCTATTTAAGGACGGTGTCCAATTCCCCCTGAATCCGTACACAACAGGCGCAGTCCCTATCCATCCCTAACAATTTTTTTCCTCTCTTTTATCTCACAAGCCGTTCAAAACAAACAGATGACTGATGACTACGCGAATTTACACTATACGGTAACTAAAACCCAATGCTACATCTCTCAAATAGTATAATACGCCACAAATTTGTGAATTAAACTATGCAAGTACCCAAAAACACGCTAAGAAATTAATAATTAAACTATGAAACAAATAAGTGAGCTAAGAGCACGACTTGGTGCTGGCTGCTGCTTATCCAACGGCGGCAGGAACGTCGGGAATGAAGTTGTGCATCATGCAGCCTATTATGCACAGTCTGAGTCGTAACACGACGTCCTGTGGCTGCACAAAAACCATTATTCAACACGGTGGCATTGCTTTCAGGGTGCCTTCGAGCCATAATCTGTAGCTAGCGGTCATCCACTGCAGTAGTAGCCCTTTGACGGCCTGAGCAAGGCGTGTCATCGGCGGTTCCAGTCTCTCTTTATCTCCTCCATGTCCAAACAACATCGCTTTTCTTCACTCCGAGACGCCTGGATATTTCCCTTGTTGAGAGCCCTTCCTGGCACAAAGTAACAATGAGGACGCGGTATTGACGGTCTAGGCATGGTTGAACTGCAGACAACATGAGCTGGGTACCTCCTTCTTGGTGGAATGACTGGAACTGATCGGCTGTGAGCGCCCCCCGTCTAATAGGTGTTGTTCACGCATGGTTGTTTATATCTTTGTGCGGGTTTATTTACATCTCTGAACATTCAAAGAGACTGTGTCTGTAATACAATATCCACAGTCAACGTCTCTCTTCCGGAGTTCTGGGAATCGGTGTGACGAAATTTTTTTGATGTGTACAGTATTTTGTAATTCTGAGTTGTTATCCTGATTGTGATAAGGTATACAGTTTGAGTTTTTTTGTTGCATGTGTATTATGAAATAATGTTTGTGAGAAACAATGCAATAGTGAAATTTTAATTGCGGTGTCTCGTGTCTCAGGAAGAAAGTTACAGAAATGTTAACGTAGTAGCTTTGTCAGAGAGCAGGCAGCTGAGTTCAGCATTATATTTGGAGTGAGGTTTACAGCTGCATTGCTGTTCTCTGCTCTCCAGTCTTCCCCACACTGACGAATGGACGTTCTTGCGGCAAGCCAGTGGCTAATGTGAGACCAACTACGATTCATGAACTTCGTGTCGCGATTCGCTAGGTCAGTTGATGAAACATCACCTAACCACAAAGAATCTACCTAGCCGCTGTTCGTACCTAGCCCCAGTCCACTAATGATAATTGGAGACAGCGGGTAATTAGGTGCTGGTCGTTATCGTGGGTGCTGTATCTACCAGATCGAAGAGCAGTAAGACAGGTCCGTTCGAAGTAGTTCAGATTTTGTGAGACATTCCCAGTCATTATTTGTTTTCAAGTATTTGCTGCTGTGTTGAAATGTATCGCGGACTAATAGCTGATTGTGTAAATAAAGCGCTTTAAATCAGTGAATATTTAACATTATGATGCAATTTTCTTCTGTCTGAAGCTACTTTCACACAAACAGTAGTTTAATAATATTTTTTGTTAGTATTCTGTTGTCTGATTGCAAGTGCGTACTCGGTCGTGACACATGTGGTTGTTATTTTATGTGGAATGTTTCTGAAAGTGATTAGTTTAGTCAGTTTCACGAGTTTTATTAGTAGGTTTAATTAAAGCCCATTGTAGAAGTAAATTGTGTGAGCAGTGCACTTTGATTTTGATATGGAGGGCCCCTGGTTTAATCATTTCAGTAACGTTGAGTTTTAACGTTATTAAATTTTGATTTCATGTATTTCAATATTTATAAGTAGTTTATTTCTTGCTGCGACGTAAAGATAACCGATTGGTAACGTGTGGTAGTTATTTTGTCACTGTACATGATTCAGTCAGATTATACATGATTCAGTCAGATTATACCGATTATACATGATTAAATCAGATTACATAATAATCAATATCGTGATAGCCAAGAGGTGTATGAACGGAGTAGCTGGCTACGATATTTAACAGTAATTTCAACACCTCCTTGTGTGTTGTTCTGTAACTCTGTTGAGTCTAATTTGCAAATCTATTTCGACGTTACGTGTAAATGCGGCTGAAGCTTTCCCCGTGGATAACTTGTCTTCATTCCCCTCGAATCCGTTATTATTCGTAAAATTATTGTCATAATTTTCGATCGTTAGGAACAAGCAAGTACTGCCAACTTCACAGACCATTAGAGTGTACGAGTTACGCAGTGTGTGTAAGAGAGATAGGATGGACGGTTGGATGTAGTAAAATACACAACACAAGGAAATTCAAAAAAGTTCTGGACGATGTAACGCCAGGTTTAAGTTTTGTTTTGTAGCTGAGGTACAATAGCACATTGTATTCTCTTAAGATAACAGCTGAATTCACTGCATTGAGGCAGAGTTCATAGGAGGTGTGTAGTTAAGAGCACTTGCTGCCGACGGTGCGCTGTTTGGTGGTGCGGCAGAAAGTAAGTACCACAGCCCACACGTTCTCTGAATAGTCTTCCCACCGCCTCCCATTGGGCCGCAGAGTCTTATAAGGCTCCCCGAGAGTGTTCACTCTGCGTCGATGAGAGTAGAGTGTCGCGTGAAAGGGAGATTCTGGGCCCACTCTCAACCTCGGAAACCAATGGTGCGGAAGGAAAGAGATCGAAGTTGGAACGCAAACTGTGCCACCAAACTTCGGAAATGGCCCTCATTCACCCACGCTCTTCACGACGCGCTAGATGCCTTCATATTTTGACAGCTTATGAATGGGATGCGTCCACATTACGTTTTGACAGT
This sequence comes from Schistocerca americana, assembly GCF_021461395.2. Lineage (NCBI taxonomy): Eukaryota > Metazoa > Arthropoda > Insecta > Orthoptera > Acrididae > Schistocerca > Schistocerca americana. The sequence continues at coordinate 574,598,470 of NC_060120.1, forward strand.
GACGCAGATCTTTGTAAAATTTCTTCCAACATACTTGTTTAAAGTACGTAGACGTTGCTGTTTATGTAGGGTACTTAGAAAATTCTTTTCCAGTTACCTATGACGTGCTACGGCAACAAACGTAGAATACCGTGTCCCACAGTTCCGCATACGTTCGGTGAAACAGCAGTGGCAGTTTGCCTTAACTTGATTAACTACTACACCTATAACTAGCTAATAATGCGTTAATAATGGCCGATACATACAAACAGTGTAATTGTGTCATGTTAAAGACTCAGTCTCTTTTCACCCACTGCTGATCCGGTATTTAGTATTTGTAATAACTGCCACAAACCGACAAAAATTACCAAAGTAACACCATTTATTTGACGCCCTCACGCAGCCAGCTGATGATGGCTATAAGAACACATTTTCCTCACGTATTTCGCTTGTATCACGGCAACCGTACGCCTCCGCAGATATGCTAAAGCTTTAAATGTCTTAAGAGTTGGTGCGATGAATTTCGCGATATTTTTGAACAGATAACTAGCTACCCATAGCTACGCGGATAGTTCCTTTTCCAAGCGCCGACTCACTTAGTGACGTGTCAGTCTAAGCTACAAGCTTAGTACCAGCTTGTGAGAAATATTATGCAAAAACTGTTCAAATTTGCTGAAAATAACTTAAGGAAAAAATCAATAAAAGTAAGTAAAAGAATATAATTTTACTGTAATAGGCTGTCCTCTTCAAACACTTGAAAATGAAATGAAGTCCCATGCTTCTTTACAGAGCGTAGGGGAAGGTCCTAATGGAGGTGGTTTGCCGTTGCCTTCCTCCGACCGTAATGGGAATGAATGATGATGATGAAGACGACACAACAACACCCAGTCATCTCGAGGCAGGAAAAATTCCTAACCCCGCCGGGAATCGAACCCGGGCCCCGGCGCTCGGGAAGCGAGAACGCTACCGCGAGACCACGAGGGGCGGACCTTCAAACACTTACCGTGATATTAATTTGCTGTCTGCCTAACTTACATCCTGTTATCCATTTCAGATTATTCGTAAGGACTACTTCCGCCTGATAGCAAGTATACCTGCATCTGAAGCAGTTGCCTCTTTCACACCTTTCAGAGAATATGCACTTATTCTTTATTTTAAAAACGCAAGGCTTACTAAAATTATTAATTTCATGACCTTGATATAAAACTGACCGGTCATTGGGCTCCTCTCGTCAATTTTGTGCTTTATGGTAACTCACGAAAACAAAAGCCCTATATTGGGCCACGAGCGAATATTACCAACTGCCAATAAACGATCTTGATGCGACTTAGCCGGTGTGTAGAGAGGGCAAAACCGTGCAATACGTTTTTTTTTTGGAAGTGTCCAGTTTCACTGTTAAGGGGTAAAACATGCCCCGAAAAGTAATTTGGTATTTTAGGTTTTGGGGGAATATCTTCGAAAGGATGATTTACAAAATATGTTTTTCATATAAAAGCTGATATGTAATTAATGTTCTTGAAGATTGTATAATCAACTTTAGTAATAATTCCAAAATACCCCACCACCATTAATTAAATGTGAAAAATTAAAGCTTTTGCTAAAAAATAAAGAACCTTTCAAGCCACATACAACTCTGTGCAAAAAACTGGTTTCTGAAATACTATTTTCAGAAAATAAGATGTACACAATGTACCGTCGTAGTACTTTCAACGTACCTAATTAAAATATTCAAACATTCACTACTATGCAAATTATTTACTTTACTTATATTTGTTTTATGTTTAATTGTGACTTTACGTTTTACATTCATAGTTTTTCTATGTTTTATAGTTTACATTTCATGCAGTTTAATGTCCAGACGTGGCCGACTTCATCAGAGACGGAGCTCAGGCAAATACGTACATGACATTCTTTTTTAAGAAAATAATTTAATGAAACCGTTGGACAGAAGACAGGAACCGTGCTTCCGCGAAGACACGCACTGTACTGTCTCTTACGCACTGTGCCATCTGTTTTCGCCAACGATGGGACATTAAACTCTAATGTTTGACTTGTTCTCCGAAAATATCACATTCTCACTGTGGTTTTCCTGTTAAAATATCGTTTACAGTGTTTTATGAATATTTATGACTCCGTTCCTTGGAATAGGTGACCTAGTGTAACGATGGCGGGAAATCCTGCTGTTACTATCAAGAAACCTACCATGTAATTCCTGAACAAGTTCCCGAGCAAGCATCTCCCAGTTCGAAGGCAAGGTGAACAATAGGTTACAACACACGTTGACCAGTATGTCGTTCGTTACACGGCATTCGTCACGTAACAGTATGAAGATGAAAATCCTGAACCTCATAAAACGACATGTCTAGAATCCTTAATCTGTAATACACATTCGACTGCAGCAAACAAGATGTCGTATTATCTCCAATGTAAACAGCAAGCTGGACTAGGAGCAATGGGAAATGAAGATACTACACAAAGGGAATCGAGACATCTGTATTCTAAATGGTAAAACTGTTGTATGAATTGATTATAAAAGAATCGGTTAAATCGATTGCAAGAGTTGAATATCCATTAATATTATCTGTTCATATGGATTACATCATGGTGATGAATCGGTTAAATCGATTGCAAGAGTTGAATATCCATTCATATTATCTGTTCATATGGATTACATCATGGTGATACAGAGATTCGAAAATAATATATTTGAGTGTAAGGCGTACCCAGGAATAGATATTGACTGAGATCACGATTTAATAATGATAAAGAGTAGCGTGATATTTAAAAGAGTAGTGAAGACGAAGTCATTTAAAATGAATGTAAGAGAGACTGAAGTATTGGCGAAGGGTGAAAGATTTTATCATATCGATAAAGACATCAAGAAATAGCTTTCATGGTACTAGAAGAAGCCATAGAGTGGAAAAGATGTATCGGAGGACGGAGATTGAAAGATGGGCAACTAAAAATTGAAGACGTTGGGTGTAAATGCTACTCTGGGACGAGGAGGTTGGCATAGAAGTGAAAATCGTGCCAGACAGCATAAAAACTGTGGGAAGACTGACGACAAAAATGTTACGAAACAACAGGGGTAACACCGATACACCACAACATCCTCGTAGTAGCGCTACCCTCGGCTGGTGTGAGTACAGTGAGGCAGAAAGTGTGACGGAGGACCGGTCGTATACCTCCGCGCAGAGCCACGGCGTGAGACTCGTGAGTAATTGACCCTCTGCAGCGGCACCGCGTGTTACCCGCATACATCACGTCCACTATAATTCATCATTCATTCTCTGTGGCGTGGCCGCGTTGTAGCACAGCTTGTCACCCCCAAACAACTGTTGAAATAGCGCCAAGTACAGAGTGGCAAATCCCCAGTCGACGACAAATATTTGATGGTAAAGCGTACGAGTCTTTAGAAATTGCTAGTCCAGCAAAATTAAGTAAAAGCAGACTTCTGGTGCACTTGCAGCATAGTGCATCGTATCTTAATGATACGTGAACGAACCTGCATCTATTTCGCTTCATGACGCCACGGCAATGTTTGTAAGTCGCCCGGGGACTTAAACGAACATTTTATCACTACTGCAGCCCATAATGTTACGTAATACACAGGCACAAGGATCGAATACTTCATGACGGTGCGCCCAGATCACACGTACTGGTTGATCCCGGCGCTCGTTCACCTGCTGCTACCTCCGCCAGCTAATGTTAATTATCTGCAAGCTGGGGGAGCATTCACACAATGAGGACCACACATATCTAGTAAACAGCCAAGTATATTCTGCCAGTAAGCTAATGTTGGCTACGATGTTCACAACTGATCTGATCACACAATAGACGTAAATATTAATTGGTACTTCAGCCATGCTGGTTTGTATGAAGTACAGTGAAAAGTATTGTCGTGCCATTTAGCACTTTCATTACTAGCGCCACAGTCACGCATAATTACTGATCGGACAGTATGTTCTAATTTTTACGGACGGGGAAGGTTCTCGAAATTGACATTAATTCATCCTAGCGGTGATATTAATGATTTTCAAGAGTGCAAGTGCTCCTTTTGTAGCACACAATATGTGAATGGAGGTATCTTCACTAGTGAATTTTTGTCATAGACACTGAATGAATCTCTTAACTAGAACGACAGGGAATTACGAACAACTCCTCGTTTGCGGATCCTGTAACTGTCGCCACATTTCTGATAGTTGGTCTCACGACACGACAAACGAATGCGGAAATTTCACTCCTCATAATAATTCACTGATTTTGAACAACTAAAACTTATGGAAGACATACAACTTTTGTGGTGAAGACTTTAACCCTTCCTAACATATGCTACGATTCCTGAACTGCACTTGCATCTACGACGTCTCTTTCAAACAATTACTCTCTTCGCTCTCGCGACTATCGACATTGCGCTGAGGAAGGGAGCGATATCACATTATGATTACACGTTAGTATAGGTATCACTACTATTTTCAAGAAAAAAATATTTTTTGGAGTTAGATATTATCGCAGAAAAACCTGTTATTAGCATAATTGTGTACTAGGTTCTTTCCAAAAGTAGTGGCCCATATTTTTTACCTTTACCGTAATTGCGCCAGGTGCTGCTAATGTGGTAGTAACGACTGAACATTGGCACTTTGGACCTGCTGGTTTCTTTGTAACGCGAAAGATAGCTGTGGCAGCGTGTTACACGGATATGCATACTAGGAAAATGTTTACATTCGTACCCCGCAGGTTGTCAGACGGTGTGTGACGAAGGATACAGGAAACAATTTCTCCCTTTATAGAATGATTATTTTCAACCACTTTCGTCATGTATGGAACGATGATGTACTGGTAGATCCGTTTCGAAAGTTCCTCCTCACTTGCAGCCATCACTGGCGCCTCGCCCTTATCATTTTCGCACGCCTTCAATAATTTGTAGTGAGTAAATCCGACGGATGCTTAAGAAACAAACTGAACCAACATGAGCTAGTTTTTTATCAGCACCAGGTTGGACGAGTATGAGGCATAGGTATCAGATTTCTGGGACTAGCATTGCCATATGGGGACTAACAATGATGAAGCCATATCATGCATCATTGTCAAAGAGAAGTGCCTGTCGCAGCTGCCTATAGCCAAGATGTTGTGTATGTCTTTCTGGGTTAACGTGAAGAGGTGATCTTATGGACGCATTCGTGCTTGTAGAGATAGCGTATTCATTGCCGTGAAAACTTAAGTAACTTTCGCATGATGTACCACTGCTGAGTAACATAGCTCGATCAAACATGAACCATTCATAGAAAGTACTCCCTCAGTGCGGCAAAGAAATATACAATGCGATGAACAGAATTGACACTTTTATTCAAAGAAAATAATCGTATCTAAGGCACTGCGATTTATCATGATCCCTGAATATTACAAAAGACGGGGAATGTTTCCTAATAGGGTGTGTAATTACCATGGAAGGCAGAGCGTACTGTGCAACGTGCTCTCATGCTGGCCACGAGATTGGTGAGGAGTTCTTGTGGCAGGACGTTCCATTCCAACAGCGCTTTTGACAACTGCTGGATGGTCGTCGGTGCATGCTGACGTACTGCCTTACGTCTCCCAGGTGCTCGATGGCATTTAAGTCGAGGGAAGGGGGAGGCCACTCCATTGCCAAAATCATCCCGTTTCAAGAGCTCCTCCAACTGCCTGTTCGATGTGGTCGCACATTTTCAGCCATAAGGATGAAGTCAGGGCTGAATGTAGTCATGGAAAGACTCTCATACAAAAGGAATACAGTCTCACAATAGGCAACCAGTGAGTGTACCGTGTTCAAAGGTTTGGACGCCAGTACGTCTGTGCAACATTATGCGTTCCCAAACCATAACGGCTGGACCACCAAAACGCTTGTGTTCGACAATGTTCTTGGGTGCATTACGCGTTCCCACTTCCCACCATATAATTGTACCTCCAGAATCATTACTAATACTGAACCTGCTCTCATCCGAGAGGAGCACGCACCCCACTCCCCTTGGTCCAGTCCCTATGCTCTTGGCACCATCGCAGACCGTGCCGGCTATTTGCGGGTACCAGCGGAGCACACGTACTGGTCGTGGGGCAGAGATACCATCCCGATGCAGTCGCTGTGACACTGTGGTGAGTAATGCTGCTTGTCTTGCGGTCCTGTTAAATGTGGTTGGGGAGTTACACCCCTTCTTGTCCGTTGCACAATGTTGCCGCCATCTGCTGCTTTAGTTGACCGCAGTCGACCACCTTCTTTCCTTCGCGCAGCAGAGCCTGTAGTTCGGAATGTCCGTGATTTATGTGAAACAATACTGCGGGCAATACCAAACTCCTGGATTACACTAATCGCTCTTCGTCCATCTTCCAGTTTCCCGATGATTTTTCACCGTGTGAAGTCATCCAAATGTTGTCTCCGGGTCATGTTGTAATGAAGAACATCATCACAGTGCACCGTAGCTGCTCGCTGGTTAACACATACTGTGTTTTCCCGTTGCTTCAACTGCTTCGTGTTGAGGGGCAAGCCCAGTCGACTCTATAGTCACGCTGACTTCACCTCATGTGTCGTCCTGCTTCCTGAACAAAACAGAGATTTCTGGCAACATGCTCCCGCACTTTCATTCATTTCCACCGAGTTACGTAACTGTTATCTATCTCGTCCTTAAGGTTTCTATATGAGTGTATTAGGAAGTGGTAAAAAATCTTCGCTAACTGGTAGACATGAATTCCTGCTTAAAAGCTAAGAAGAAACCAAGGTACACTGTTACTTTCATTTACCCAAAGGCTGTAAAAAATTTGGTCTGGAGCTGTCGTACCACATCCACCGTGTAATCAAGAATATTCGTCTCCAATCATCGAAGTATGTGGATATTCGACATGTGTATTACGTGCATGTACTGACAGAGAATGATGTCGTCGTAGTAGTTGTAAACTGGATTGACTGTTTAATTTCCCATGCTACCTGGTGTAAGTTCTTGGCGATAGTTGGTGGACGCGAAGAGACAAGGCAGTTGCATCCGTAAGGTCTTGTACATCTTTGTTAATATGCTTCCTGTAACAATTCATTGCACCATGAAAATGTGAAGGAATGCTTGCGAAATATGCAGCGTTAGTAATTTCAAGAGAAATGGAAACAGTATAAGTGTTGTTTTACGAAGTAGCAATGAAATGTAATCGCTGGGCAAGAGATGAAACATATTTCTGAACAGAAAAATACAAAAGCAAAATCCATTTACATCCCAAAAAATACAATGACTATAAAAATGATTTTATTCAGTGAACATATTTTATTAAACAGAGGAAAAACGAGGCAGTGGTGATACAAATAAGTGAACCAAATTTTCATTGAAGTGTTATCATAACTGACGATATTTAAGGCAGCGAATTATGAGGAAAATGGGAAATTGGAACATATAACTTATGTAACATTGTGAATAACGACGGGAGAACAAAGTGGAAATCTAACCGGGATAAAATGGTAAAGTGTCTAGTGGTAAGCACAGAACTCATGTAAAAACAAAACCAATAAAATAATTAGAAAATTGTCGAACAATCATCTATTCGTTGTAGTGTCACTGGGCATCCATTGAAACCAATAGACTTTTCAGTGTTGTTTCTCATCTTTCGTAGTGCACCAGGAAGAAGGAAGGAAGATTAGGGATTAACTCTACAGACACCGATGTCACTCGAGACAGAGCACAAGCTCTTATTTCAGAAAGATGGGGAAGCCGAGAAATTTCAGTTGGACCATCGTGGCATTTAACTTAACCGATGTAGAGAAATAACTGAAAACTTAAATCTGGATAGCTGGGCGGGGGTTTGAACTGCAGACCTCAAGAATAGGGTCCAGTGTCTCAGCACTGCGTCACTTCCTGGCTGGTGCCTCTGGACCAGGGTTCCATCTAACAACGCAGGACTGCCGTGGTGAACGACACGACGAAATCACCCTTCTTTTTTTAGGGGGGGGTGGGTGATCAGTCTTCTTACTGGTGATGGTTTGATGCGACCCGCCGGGAATGCTCCTCCAGCGTTAACCTCTTCATCTCAAAGCAGCATTTGCACCAATATGTGTCTTTCCCTACAGTTTTTCCTCTCTACAGCTCCTTCTAATACCGTGGAGGTTATTCCCTAATGTCATAAAATTTGTTCTATCATCCTGTCTCTTCTTCTCAGTGTTTTCCATACTTCTTCTTCGCCGTTTCTGCCGAGAACCTCCTCATGCCTAAGCTTATCTCGCACCTAGAAACACTTTAATGGGACTGGACATCTGCGGCAGGGCCGATCACGGCGTGCTATGCTGCACGCGGCCATGGTGTGTGGGCCGCGTGGGGCCACTGCTCGGCCTCTCTCGGCTTTGCTCGTAATTTCCCGGAAGTATTCGGTACAGCGAGACATTTCACCTAGATACGCAGTGTGGCGTTTTTCGGTCGGCACGAACTCTCTTCGAGGCGGTAGAATCGTGGTGTCAACGATGTTTACCATTCGCTATTTTCTCACGGTGGGAAGGACGTTTACAGGGTCAGTCGATGTTTGCATAAAAAAGACAGTCTAACGTACGATCGTTGCAAGCGTATAAAAATGGATAGGGATGAGAGAAGAGAAGGATGAGAACTCTCAACATCTATTATGCAGTCGTCTAAGTAGCGGATACTGCAGATTTGATACGAAACAGTATTACAAAAGCACACAGAAAACTGGTTAAAGATTTAGTTCACAATGAAACAGTAACAAATTACAGCGTTCGACAGACGAGATTCATTAGTCAGTACATCAAGAAGCAGTTCGTGCTATATTTACAAACATGCAGCGAGTAAACAAATTGGGTGACATGAATAGTAAAATTTTTGAAGCCGCACACACTATTCCACTCTTAGTTGCAACGGTCTTCAATGAAACTGAACGAAGAGTATGAAGACTTTGTATATTACTGCAAAGTACGTTGGTTAAATCAAGGGACGTGCCTCAACAATTTTTCGATTTTAAACTCGCAATTATTGAATTTATGAAAGGAAAAGAAGTGGCTGCCGCTAGCTGCAAGACAGTCGTTCTGCACCACTGTGTGGTTACCGAGAGCGTACGTTTCTAAAAGAGTCAACAAATACATTGCTTGCGTTATGTATATCTCACGAAAAGACCATGAAGATAAAATTAGAGAGATTCGAGCCAAAACGGAGGCTTATCAGCAGTTGTTCTTCCGCAAACCGTTCCTGACTGGAACACGAAAGGGTGAAGTGACAGTGGTACACAAAATACCCTCCGCCGCACACTGAAAGTTGGTTAGCACAGTATTGATGCTGATGTAGAATACAGCTTAAGGATCAAAAAAGAAAGACGAAGGTGATGAAGAGTGATAGTAAGGAAAATAACGAGTTGTGAAATTTATGTATCTACCATATCCTGCAAATGTTTCAACGAAAATACGCAGAATATTAAGGGACAGGAAGTTAAAGAAATCTTCTGTCTTCCTTCCAAAATCTCTGGGCTATTAATGTCTTTTAAAGATAACTTAGAGCTACACAAGAAAGGTGTTTACAGGATTCTTTGCGAATGCGGCAGATCTTATACAGACAAACGACACGCACTATGCTGGATCGCATTGTATAAAATCACCAGCGTACTCACCCCCTCCAAGTCAATAAGACCACTGTCACCGAACACTCTATTTTCATTGGTCATTTGATGAAATGCAGTGAGACCAAAATTGTGGCCCATACGTCAAACTTTGAATCTCCATCAGCAATGAATCATTGGAAATACGATTGTCTGAATACCTTGTTAATCGATACGGCGTTTTCTATTTAAATTCTGCATGGAACGCTGCAGGAGAAAAACTTCTGGCTCAGTGTAGCCGGCGTCATTCCGCGATTTTATCGTATGAAGATAATCGATTTGATGTCGATGAGGCGAGGTTTCAGCACGGGGCTCGCGCGACCCAGCGCTCAAGCAGCGCGCGCGCAACGCCAACTGGGCACACCATGCAGGAGCCGGCGGGATCTTAAATAAGTGAAATTAGTGCGTTTTCATCAGTACTCATCAGAAGGTGGTCAAAAGACTCTGCTCCGAAATATATCGTCTATTCCGCAGTCTACACGAAATTTTTGGAACAAATAACGAGTTTTTTAATATCGAACCTGAGTACGACATAGGAGTGGTAGAAGTGAAAGAATTATCCTATCTAGCAAGAAAAATTACACAGCACGACCAGAGCAACGAAAATATCAGGAGTAGGTTTCCACAGGCGAAGATATCTTCCTTTTCTGAAGGTACTGATATGGACATAAAGAAGTTCCTGATAGCAGAAAACTGGAAATTTGAGGTAGTATCGTATGGGACCAAACTACTCAGGTCATCAGTCCTTAAGCTTACAGACTACTTAATCCAACTTAAACTAACTTACGCTAAGGACAACACACACACCCATGCCCGACGGAGGACTCGAACCTCCGGCGTGGGGAGCCGCACGGACCGTGACAAGGCGCCTCAGGCCGCGCGGCTACCCCACGCCGCTCCTGATAGCAGAATATTGTATGGGAGTGAAAGGGAAATGTGTAGAAGAAACTGGAAGTATTTGAAATGTTGTACTATCAAATAATAATAAAAATTAAGCAGACAGAAAAAGTGCTAAAGGAAGGAATACTGAAAAGAATAGATGAGCATAAAAGTCTACGAAACCTGCCGACCACAGAAAGTGACACGTTAGTGGGACATCTGCTACTGCATCCAGAAATAGTTGACTTGGTATAGGAATTGGTTGCAGGACTGAACAATCCTAGAGATGGGTAAGGACTAGAATATGCAAAATCGGCTATACAGTGTGAAACATGTAATAGTTTGTAGATATGAGATTTGCACAAGGAAATATGGAGAAAGAGGAAACAAAAGATGGACAAGTAGAAATAATGATGACATAAAAAGAATATCATTAGTATGATCTATACCCATGGATGTTTCTAGAAGAGTTTGAAAATGAGATAACGTCTGTTTATTTAGAGAAGCAGGTGTTCATCTGTGCTGTACGAATGTGTTTTTAGTGAGTAGTTTTACAGTTGTGTTACTGGGAGAGATAATGCAATGAAAGGAAGAGCAGGTGAAACACATAACCTGTAGGATAATCCTTTCGAATAGGCAGAAGGAAGTTAATGAACTTAACATCCACATCCGATGAACAGTGTCACTAACCACATTTTGTGAAATATTTTAGCAAAGTCTAGAATTTAACATAACACACTGGTTCAAAGCCGGCTGTTAAGAAACCATATTCGTTATCATCTCTCCTCTCTTTTCTAAGGAATTTTGGGTCTGATGCTAATGTACTGTAGTTTATTAGCGAGTTTTGCTACTTAACCTGATGACAAGCAACTATTGATTCAAAATAGCCCACAATAGCACACTTAAAATGGGTGTAGTAAGATGTTGGGGATTGCTTTCGTAGAGCTGCAAATTTAATTGTCTGTGGCACAATACTAGGCGAAGTTTGAGAAATTGAAATGTCTTGTTCATAATTTTCTTTTTCATCCGTACTATTGCCATTAATAAGCATTGGTCTTCTCAACAATTTGGCTTCATACATATGTTTCTTCCTTTCCTGGACAGTTTCAGAACTGCAGCTTTACAATGTTAGCGAACGCATTTCCCGGTCCTCTGACTCTTCTTCGCCTCATCCAGCTAGTGAAATACAGTCTGTCTTCCTTTACTCTCTCGAACACCCCTGTTACCCGTCATGCTCTCCATACGCACATATTCTGTACTCTTAAACAGGCTTAACATTTTTTCCCATTCCACAATTTCCTCTGGTTCTTTGTCGTGGTTTGCCTCGTTCATAGGTCCACTGACCTTTGTTAAAAATTTTCCTTCAATCGCTCCTTGGTCGTTAATATCCTGCCTGTCACGGACAATACCTCAATGTGACGGCTGGCTGAACAAAGGAAGAGTGTCTCCGTGATCTTGCGGTTCTTATTATTAAAGAATTCTTAAAAATCTCTTACGCTGCAAAACACTGCGGCGGCCGTGGTGGCCGAGCTGTTCTAGGCGCTTCAGTCTGTAACCGCGCTACCGCTACGGTCGCAGGTTCGAATCCTGCCTCGGGCATGGATGTGTGTTGTCCTTAGGTTAGTTAGGTTTAAGTGGTTCTAAGTTCTAGGGGACTGATAACCTCAGATGTTAAGTCCCATAGTGCTCAGAGCCATCTGAACCATTTGAACCATTTTCAAAATACTGCGTCTGTATCCTTTCTCTGCTAGAGTGTCTAATATTACGAACACTGCAAGAAAGGACATCTAGGTAGAGCAACCACGTTTAAAAATTATTAGAGGACACGTGGTGGTGTTCTTGCCTCCTAGAAAAATGAGTGCCTACGTGGGATAACATGGTACGTAATAAGCTTCATACGTCACAAAGCCCTGCGCAGTTTGGTAGTGAGATACCCGTATTCCGTCTACAGCGGCCTGCTGTTAATCACACGACGGTCTTCCTCGTTTCACACTTTACGACGACAGTACGCCGCTTGCAGCTCTTCATTCCGCCTAATGTAATAAACGCAGCCTTGATGGCGCAGTTTCATTAATGCAAATGTTTTAAACAGATACGCTACGAGCAGACTGAAAATGTCAAATAGCGGAAAGCGTCAGCAGCTCTGATATTAGGACAGCGTCACGTTCTGACATCACAGCACAGACCAGCTAATGAGGCATCTGGCAGCAGTGAGAGGAGGAAAAATTGCTGCCATCGCAACTGGCTTGATCTAAAATAAGTATTTTATTTTAATTTATACATAAACGAATGTTGAGCTTGCGCACAATATAAGGAATTACGGGACAGAAAATTCGCTGATGATGAAAGTGAAGAAGAATTACAGGATATCTTGAATGGCATGAACAATTTAGTGTGTACATAATATGATTTGAGGGTAAATCAAAGAAAAGGGAAGGTAATGAGAAGTATCAGAAATGAGAACAGCGAGAAACTATCATCTGAGTTGGGGATCACGAAGTAGGTGAAGTTAAAGAATTCTGCAACCTACGCATTACAGTAATCCTTGATGGAAGGAAGAACGAGGACATAAAAATCAGACTAGCATGGGCAAAGAGGGCGTTACTGACCAAGAGAATTCTACTAGTATCAAATATAGGCCTCAATTTGAGGGAGAATTTCTTAGAATGTACGTTTGAAGCACAGAATTGTATGGGCTGTGGGAAAACTGGAACAGAACAGAACTGAAGCATCAGAGATGTGCTGCTACGGAAGAGTGTTGAAAATTAGGTGGACTGACAAAGTAAATAAATGAGGAGATTGTCCGACGAATCGGCGAGGAAAGGAATATGTGGAAAAAACTGACAAGGAAAAGGGGCAGGGTGGTAGGACATGTGTTAAGACATCAGTCAATAAGTTGCTTGGTACTACAAGGAGCTGGAGAGGGTAAAAACTGCAGAGGCAGACAGAGATTGGAGTGTCTACAGTGGACAACTGAGGGCCTAAATGGCAAGTGCTACTCTGAGATGAAGAGGTTGGCACAGCAGAGGATTTCTTAGTGGGCTGCATGATTCACTCACAAGACTGATGACTAAAAGAACAAGTTGTCTACCAGCAGCTTTAGCATTGCGCCTAAATATGCACTCCTTTGGAACGCCTGTCTTCACAAACTACCACTGACCTATCGTACATTCTCCTTCTGGATACCTTCCCCAACTCCGCAACAATGCAGTAGCAGGACAAAACACATTATCACCCACAAATACTCTTGAAGAAATTACCAGTATCTACATACGAATAATGTAAGTTTCGCAGTAGATATAATTGTTCCTTCCTCGATCTCTAGCTGTTAACAGGGAAGCAAATTAAGAGACCACGTCCTCGGCTGAGCAGTGAACGTAGTTCTTAGGTCTTAGAAACACTTACTTTTATGCCCCATTCCTCTTTGGTCTACATTTTCCCACAAAGAAGATTTCATGTATGTCTTGCGAATCAGGCTCAGCCACATCTACAACGGCCATATCTTCTTCGTTAGCCACCCTCAGATTTATTTAGTTTTGGAGAGGGGGATTATCAAGATCTTGCGAACATTGCAAAGATCAGTACTGCTTTTACTTCAGATTATTTCTCAGGTGCTAAAACGGCTGTGTCCTCATCTGAAATATCTTTCATCTTATAATAAGGCCTCTGTTGACTTTCAACTTTAGCCAGTAGCAGTACCAGTAATGACCATAATAGTATATATTTTTAACCTTAGTTTCACTATTATTTCAGTTAAATTGAGTGCAGAAATAAAATACGAGCTGTTGTAGAATACTAAATAATAAGCTAAACTGGAGTGTAAATAAATAATATAAAAATTAAATTAAAGGGTTTAATAATGTCACGATATTTCATATATTGATCAAAATACGTACAACTCAGGCGTCTCAAGCAGGCCGTGGTGCAGGAAACGGCCAGAATGGAACGTGGCTGGGGTTGTGGAGCCACAAATCATTAACAAACTCCCATAAATTTATCAATCATTTGTGCGTGCACTAGATGATCGTAGACAATAACAGAGTATTCAGTTTCAGAAATACCAAGTTCCTATCAGCACAATATATCACACGATAAATTCCTCTGTCCCTCGGAGTATCTTCATCGTTATAATAACCCGATACGAAACAATACACAACAGAGCAACTATAAGCCGGCCGCGGTGGGAGAGCGGTTCTAGGCGCTTCAGTCCGGAACCACGCGGCTGCTACGGTCGCAGGTTCGAATTCTGGCTAGGGCATGGATGTGTGAGGTTTAAGTAGTTCTAAGTCTAGGGGACTGATGAGCTCCGATGTTAACCCATAGTGCCTAGAGCCATTTGAACCATTTGAACAACCATATAAAATATGACGAGAACAAATACACTGATGTCTAAAATTAAAGTAACAGACGGAAATTTTGCGAGGTTGCGTTTATTTTATCACAAAACAGTATACACTGGTAAACTAGAACCAATGTAAAGAATACAGAACGGAAACATCCATAGCGGTAGACAAAAATGTTCTTCGTTTTTCCCAACTTAACGGATTTACCCATACATTCTGCCCAGTATGGAATGTGGCCACCTCTGGCAGCAAAACAGGCATGACAATGGCCCGCATGCTGTGAATGAAATCATCTCATGTTGGGGCAATAACGTCCGTTACCCCTGAAGAGCTACTCGCAAGTCTTGTATAGTAGTGACTGGTGAAGTTGACGTGAAGCAAACTGTCTCCCCGTGCATCCCAGACATGCTCCGTGGGATTCAAATCGGGAGAGCGAGCACGCCAAGCCATGTGTCCAATACGTTCCAAGAAAACGTCAATCATGTGTGCTCTACGAGGGCGAGCATTATCGTCCAGCAGTCTGGGCCCATAGCACCGCGCACATGAGCCACCAAGATATTGTCAGGATACCTGAACAGCAGTTAAACTTTGCCGATTCGTCCGTACAGTTTCGGGAAGAGGTATTCTTGTGGTTAACATAATCCCTGCCCACACCATTAGGGATGCTCCTCGATACCGATCTCTTTACACAGTGTTTGCGTCACGAAATCGAATTCCAGATGCGAATCCGTCGAGAATAACTCACCAGACTAAATCGGGACTCATCTGTGAAAAGAACATTAGCCCATTGTTCGACCGTCCGGGTGGCATGTTGAAGACTCCACTCTAGACGTTCCCTTTTGTTAAGACGCGTCAGAGGTATACGTACAGCAGGTCTCCAACATTAAAGGCCACTCTGCCGAATCATTCTGTATACCGTTTTTCTCGATACAACACGTCCACTGGATGCTGTGGGGTCAGATGCCAGCTGCCGTGCACTACTAAGGCGATACTGTCGTGCCCTTATAACAAAATAACGATCCTCTCTTTCTGTTGTCTTCGGCATACAGTTTCGGTCACTATAAATTGTCACGACGTGCGAGAACAACAGAACGATTCACATTAAGTCATCGGGCCACATCAGTTTGCGACTGTCCTGCTTCCATTCTTCCTGTGGTCCTTCACTGTAGAGAGCCTAGTAGGCTTCTTCTCTGTGCCATACTGCACCGTCTGTGACTGTGTACAGCTATTGTGGATGACGGACTACTTGGCAAACACTAACCCGTTTGATAGGTGCCCCGACGTCATCGATGGCTTGATTGTCCGTTTGCCGAAATGCCACCTTCCTCGCAGAACACAATCGTACGAACATCTGTTGACTGTTTGTATGATTATATCGTGAATTAAATATAGAACGGAGGAATAGCGGTTTGTTGCTTTAATTTTGGACAACAGTGTATAATAATCGAATTCTAAGCCCGTACACAAAACCCCAAATGTATGCTCCACCAAAAGCTGACCCCTAAACCAAAATTGTCTCTTTTTATTAAAACAAGAGACCAGAGCATAATTAATGAAGCACACCAAGCATGTCACTCACCGCTGACCACATTCCACAATAAATGAGAGATCAATTCAGTTAATGCCCGCAGACAAACAGATAACTATGTGAAACTTCCTGGCAGATTAAAACTGTGTGTCGGATCGAGACTCGAACTCGAGGCCTTTGCCCTTGGCGGGCAAGTGCTCTACTGTCTGAGCTATCCAAGCACGACCCACGATCTGTCCTCGCAGCTTCAATTCTGCCAGTACCTCGTCTTCTACCTTCCAAACTTTACAGAAGCTCTCCTGCGTACCTTGCAGAACTAGCGCTCCTGGAAGAAATGATATTGCGGAGGAATGGCTTAGCCACAGCCTGGGGGATGTTTCCAGGAAGAAATTTTCACTCTGCAGCGGAGTGTGCGCTGATATGAAACTTCCTGGCAGATTAAAACTGTGTGCCGGACCGAGAGTCGAACTCTTCATATCAGCGCACACTCCGCTGCAGAGCGAAAATTTCGTTCTGGAAACATCCTCGAGGCTGTGGCTAGGCCATGTCTCCGGATTATCCTTTCTTCCAGGAGTGCTAGTTCTGGAAGGTATGCAGGAGAGCTTCTGCGAAGACTGGAAGGTAGGACACGAAGTGCTGGTGGAATTAAAGCTCTGAGAACAGGTCGTGGGTTGCGCTTGGGTAGCTCAGATGGTAGAGCACTTGCCAGCGAAAGGCAGAGGTCCCGAGTTCGAGTCTCGGTCCGGCACACAGTTTTAATCTGCCAGGAAGTTTCGTATCTGCGCAAAATCCGCTGCAGAGCGCAAATTTCATTCTGGAGATAACAATGTAGCAGGACACAATAAGCAGTAAAATACAAATTCGCAGAGTTTCACACACTAGGCCGTACAGCAGCCTCCCCGTAATGGCAATTCCTGAAAACATTATCGATTTGCAGAATGACTACAGATGATAGATGAATTACACAGGTTCTGGCAGCTGACCCTGAACATAAATAAACGTAACGTATTGCGTATATATAGGAAAAGAAACCTACTACGGTACAACTCTACTGTTGATGACAAATTTCTGGGAAGAGTAACCACCGTAAAATATCTCGGAGTAACTGTCCAGAACGACTTTAAATGGAATAACTACACAAAACATGGTAAAGAAAGCAGATGACAGACTGGAATTCGTAGGATGAATCTTGAAGAAATGTAACTCATCCACGAAAGAAGTGGCTTACAAGGCGCTTTTTCAACCGATTCTTGAGTAGTATTCGTCAGTCTGAAACCCTCACCAGGTAGGCCTGATAGAAGTGGTAGAGAGGATCCAACGAAGAGTGGTGCGTTTCGTCAGGGGGATCATTTTGTCAATACGAGGGCGTTACCAGATGCCCGAGAAACACCACTGTCAGACGCTGCAAGAAGCAGTGCGTATCACACAGAGGTTTACTACTGCAATTTCGAGAGAGCACTTTGCGAGCAGAGTCGGACAACTACTACAGTGCTACAAGAAGCACTGCGTATCACACGGAGGTTTACTACTGCAATTTCGAGAGAGCACTTTGCGAGCAGAGTCGGACAACATGCTACTTCATCCTACATATGTTTCGCCAAGCGACGACCACGAGCCAATAGAGAGGGTTACGGAAAAACATTCTTCCACTCGCCATACTTCAATGATACCAGAAGTACCGTCCGCTACATGCCGTCAGGGGACCTGTTCAGTGTTGATATAAATATAGGAGGTCGCGCTGAAAAGTAATGCCTTCAAATTTTTAATGTGGGGACTCTTCAAGCTTATTAAATAAAACAAACGTCTTTAACAGTCTAAATATTTATTCATCTCGTCTGCCTATTGATTTCTTAACGCAGTCAAAGTGGCGACGAACACAATTCTCACGAGAGACCCGTTCGTTAATACAGTCATTCCAGAACGTTTCACTTCGTTGACGGAGACACAATCTCACTGCAGCCTGCACCGTTTCATCGCTATAAAGTGGAGTCCTCGGGAGCGTTCTTTAAGTTTTGGAAACAGATAAAATCGTATACTGGCAAGTTGGGACTGTATGGAGGATGATCGATGACAGTACAGACAAGGGTCAAAAATGGTTCAAATGGCTCTGAGCACTATGGGACTTAACATCTGTGGTCATCAGTCCCCTAGAACTTAGAACTACTTAAACCTAACTAACCTAAGGACATCACACACATCCATGCCCGAGGCAGGATTCGAACGTGCAACCGTAGCGGTCGCGTGGTTCCAGACTGTAGCGCCTAAAACTGCTCGGCAACCCTGGCCGGCTAAAGACAAGGGGTCGGATTATTGCAGACGTCGCAGCGCTCGTATATGGTCCGGTATTGTCATGCTAGAGAAGAGGTTGCTCCATAATGTGAACGTACTCTTGGAATTCAAAACTCAGTTACAGCTTTCTGTTTCTGACACGGCGATATGGTTACGTTACACACTGCCATGTGACACGCTACTATTCGGAGCCGTCTGGCGGCAGAGGGCTGTAAATGGGTAGACATGAAAAATAAAGAAATGGAAATGGAAATACCTTGGGGGCAAGGGCTCCCGTCGGGTAGGCCGCTCGCCTGGTGCAAATCTTTCGACACCGCTTCGGCGACTTGCGTGTCGATGGGGATGAAATGATGACCATTAGGGCAACACAACATCCAGTCCCTGAGCGGAGAAAATCTCCGACCCAGCCGGGAATCGAACCCGGGCCTTCAGTTATGACATTCCGTCGCGCTGACCACTCAGCTACCAGGGACGGACAATAAATAGATGTAGAATGTTAATTTATAAAGCTTTAGGAATTTCTCACATAAAAATTCGGAGGCGTTATTTTTCAGCACGCCCTCGTATGTATTCATGTAGGTGCAGTGGCAATATCACCTCTAACACAATTTCGTGTGACCGAGCCAGACACAGTCGTCTGCACAAGAAAGGCTTACACTGAACACTCCTTTAACTGTAGCAGCCGAACAGACACCACAACCAATAACAACGTGAATCCTGGCTGCAACACGTTCCGTAAATACAAGCTCTGTACACTCGTGCAAACCCAAACCGTTGCTCCTTGTTCGCAGCAAGCTATCACAAGCCCAGGTCCTAGGTCCCAGGAGGTTGCCACCGCTGCTTTGGTACATCAACTCCCTTGTCGCCTCTTCCAGCAGGCTAAGTCGCCAGCTGTCGTGCCTTCGAGCTGTCTGTCTTGATACTGTCACCTCTCCGCTTAGGTTCCCTCTGGTGCATACCACGAATAGGAAGTTAGCACAGAGTCTAAGTTCGATCACTGGAATAAGAAGCTTCTCACAGTATCTGTCAATGGCGAGTCTCCACAAGTAAGTGGTTAGCGGTGAGCGGTGGCACGTACCTTGCGACGGTTGAACGGCTCGCGAGAAGGCCGCGGGTTGAATCCTCCGACGCTGTAGTCGGCAGTGCGTGGTTGCACCGCGTCGTAACGACAGTTGTCCAGGGCCGGAGCTCGCCGAGAACTCTCACTGGGTGTTGGCCGGGCAACTGGTCGTACAGGATGAGCCCTGTAAAACATAAAAACATAACACCACTTTTTTTTCATGAATGGTTCCCGATATCAAAATGAGGTTTTCGGCAAATGGTAGTACACTGTGGGCACTCTATTGTGTGATAAAGAAACCTACCTCTCTTATGGACGGAGATACTTGAAGCAACTATGATTTTCTAAATTCGTACTCTTATCGGCATCCAAAAGCCCTTGAAGAGACGAGTACAGCGATATAACGGTTGTTAATTTTGAGGTTAAATCTCTTCTAAAATGAATCCGAGTGCAGTAAAATTGGACAGCGATGCGGCCAGAGTCGGCTGTTGCGGTGCAGACGCCGCCAAGCAGAACTCTGGTGCCGGGTTCCGTCGTTATATACAGCAAGACAGTCCTACGCTATTAAGGAAAACCTCATTTCCTATACGAGATACATACAGCGTCCGCAGTGGTTTCTGTATATGGATCTAAGGCATATACTAGCTTCTGGGGCATCAGATAGGCCTTAGGAAAAATATCTGAAGTGAGTGTACGTTTCCAGATTTTTGTGGGAACAACTACTGTTTCGTCCGATACTTATCCATTTAAATACTTCATACTGATAAAGAGCCCTAGTCACGGAAAAAAATAAACTAGTCTATTAACTTTCTTAGATTTAAAAATGAAATAATAACTGATGTCTCTTTGTCTGGAGCTACCTGAATACTTCTTAGAAGTAAAGCACATGCTGTCGGATAAATGTGTCTATAGGTACTAAACGAAACTGTAATTAGACCGGATACACTGCAAATAAACTAAACATTTTATTCTGAAAGGCTGACGTCATGTCACCCACAAAATAAATACTTCCCTTAATGAAATGTAGCTCTACACTTTATTTAAACATGAAAAAGTACAATGGGTGATATGCCGTTGCATGCTGTGACGATTCGACTGCGCATGTCATCTGGTGTAATTGGGGCTTGATGATAGACTTCACCTTTCAGTGCTTCCCATAGAAATAAATCAAGAGGTGGAAAATCAGAGGACCTGGCCGGCCATATTACCGAAGCACTGCGTCCTATCCGGCGGTCAGGAAACTTTTCATTCAGTATTTGCTTTGCAACGCGGGCAGAATTGAGCTGGGCAGCCGTTTTGTTGCAATCTCATTTACTGTCGCTTACGTAACGTTTTCAAGGAAAGCCGGTAGAATGTTCGTAAGAAAGTGTGTATGCGTATTTCCATTTCACAATAGTTCCGGTAGATGCCTGGCCCGACGGACAGCGTCGATCAGAGTAGACATCCCTTTGTACCGTTTCTCCGACATTCGTCATATAAAAGTAGCGTGTCTGACTTCTCACTGGTGTACATGTCTGGATGCCAAGAATAGCGAAGCAGAAAAGATATGCAGATTGACGACACTATTCCTGCTAGTCGAAAGGCTGTATAAAGAGACGTAACCCGGCACGAGCGTGTTAACAACACAATAGCAGGTTCTGGTGGGCTTTCCTTTCAATTTTGGAATATTTCACGGATTATTCTGAAAAAGATTAATAAGTATTAAATCACTGTAGTGATCTTCTCCAGCGCTTTCAAATGTTAGAAAAGGTACATCATTCAATTTACAAAAGTCATACTAGCTTCCGTATCTAGATCGATACAAGCATTAGACTCTGCCACACACCAACGCACGTGTCCCTTAGAGTACTAATATTTGCCGAAAATCTCGTTTCGGTAGCTGGAGCCGTTCACGAAATAAAATTGGCGTAGTGTCTTACGTGACTCACCTTGGTATTATACCACTGCCTCTCAGTATATTTTATTCCTTAACGAAATTTGTTGCAAATTATATGTCTCTGTTTCCACCCAATAGCTCAATACATAGTATCATTACTAGGAATAAGAACAGTCTTCATGGAGACCTAATTTCACTTACCTAGGTCCAAAAAGGGAACACACATTTTCAATACATTGCCAACAACCATTATAAACTTGGTTTCAGATAAAGCACAGTTTAAACAGAGTTTGAAAGAGTTTCTAGTAGGCAACATCTTTTGCTCTAGCTTAATTAAAAGTATCTGTTAGATTTTTTACAGAACTTGGTCACAACAGTCAAGTCTAAGTATATTTTGTGTGGTACATTTATTGAAAGGGCCTAACTATGTTTCGTTCTGGCATTGTATTAATTCTGTAAACATTTGCAAAAAGGTGAGGATTTAAGGAGATGGGACCTGGATAGACTGACTAAACCAGAGGTCGTACAGAATTTCAGGGAGAGCATAAGGGAACTATTGACAGGAATGGGGCAAAGAAATACAGTAGAAAAAGAATGGGTAGCTCTGAGGAATGAAGTAGTGAAGGCAGTAGAGGATCAAGTAGGTGAAAAGACGAGGGCTAGTAGAAATCCTTGGGTAACAGAAGAAATATTGAATTTAATTGATGAAAGGAGAAAATATAAAAATGCAGTAAATGAAGCAGGCAAAAAGGAATACAAACGTCTCAAAAATGAGATCGACAGGAAGTGCAAAATGGCTAATCAGCCATGGCTAGAGGACAAATGTAAGGATGTAGAGGCTTATCTCACTAGGGGTAAGATAGATACTGCCTACAGGAAAATTAAAGAGACCTTTGGAGAAAAGAGAGCCACTTGTATGAATATCAAGAGCTCAGAGGGAAACCCAGTTCTAAGCAAAGGAGGGAAAGCAGAAAGGTGGAAGGAGTATATAGAGGGTCTATACAAGGGCGATGTACTTGACAACAATATTATGGAAATGGAAGAGGATGTAGATGAAGATGAAATGGGAGATACGATACTGCGTGAAGAGTTTGACAGAGCACTGAACGACCTGAGTGGAAACAAGGCCCCGGGAGTAGACAACATTCCATTAGAACTATTGACGGCCTTGGGAGAGCCAGTCCTGACAGAACTCTACCATCTGGTGAGCAAGATGTATGAGACAGGTGAAATACTGTCAGACTTCAAGAAGATAATAATAATTCCAATCCCAAAGAAAGCAGGTGTTGACAGATGTGAAAATTACCGAACTATCAGTTTAATAAGTCACAGCTGCAAATTACTAACGCGAATTCTTTACAGACGAGTGGAAAAACTTGTAGAAGCCGACCTCGGGGAAGATCAGTTTGGATTCCGTAGAAATGTTGGAACACGTGAGGCAATACTGACCTTAAGACTTATCTTAGAAGAAAGATTAAGGAAAGGCAAAGCTACGTTTCTAGTATTTGTAGACTTAGAGAAAGCTTTTGGCAATCTTGACTGGACTACTCTCTTTCAAATTTTAAAGGTGGCAGGGGTGAAATACAGAGAGCGAAAGGCTATTTACAATTTGTACAGAAACCAGATGGCAGTTATAAGAGTCGAGGGACATGAAAGGGAAGCAGTGGTGGCGAAGGGAGTGAGACAGGGTTGTAGCCTCTCGTCGATGCTATTCAATCTGTATATTGAGCAAGCAGTAAAGGAAACAAAAGAAAAATTTGGAGTAGGTATTAAAATCCAGGGAGAAGAAATAAAAACTTTGAGGTTCGTCGATGACATTGTAATTCTGTCAGAGACGGCAAAGGACTTGGAAGAGCAGTTGAACGGAATGGACAGTGTCTTGAAAGGAGGATATAAGATGAACATCAACAAAAGTAAAACGAGGATAATGGAATGTAGTCGAATTAAGTCGGGTGATGCTGAGGGAATTAGATTAGGAAATGATGCAATTAAAGTAATAAAGGAGTTTTGCTATTTGGGGAGCAAAATAACTGATGATCGTCGAAGTAGAGAGGATATAAAATGTAGACTGGCAATGGCAAGGAAAGCCTTTCTGAAGAAGAGAAATTTGTTAACATCGAGTATAGATTTAAGTGTCAGGAAGTCATTTCTGAAAGTATTTGTATGGAGTGTAGCCATGTATGGAAGTGAAACATGGACGATAAATAGTTTGGACAAGAAGAGAATAGAAGCTTTCGAAATGTGGTGCTACAGAAGAATGTTGAAGATTAGGTGGGTAGATCACGTAACTAATGAGGAGGTATTGAATAGAATTGGGGAGAAGTTTGTGGCACAACTTGACTAGAAGAAGGGATCGATTGGTTGGACATGTTCTGAGGCATCAAGGGATCACAAATTTAGCATTGGAGGGCAGCGTAGAGGGTAAAAATCGTAGAGGGAGACCAAGAGATGGATACACTAAGCAGATTCAGAAAGATGTAGGTTCCAGTAGGTACTGGGAGATGAAGGAGCTTGCACAGGATAGAGTAGCATGGAGAGCTGCATCAAACCAGTCTCAGGACTGAAGACCATAACAACAAAACATTTGCAGTTCCAGTTTATTGTATTGTATTCACATATTTTGACATTCTTCTGACAAATGATCAGGGTAACTAATATTATATTCAAATGTTTTATAATTTTTACATTACACTTTCTGACTTTTTACACACTCACGAGAATCATCTAATTTTTGGGTTTATGTAACGAAAACTGAAACTAATCTGATCTCCGTGCACCCGGTAATAGCGTATACAATCAGTTTCCAGGTGCCACGTGACCGATGCAAGTAGAAAGTCCTGTGCTTGCGGTACCATCAAGGCGTCTTTGGCGCCTCGGTGTTGCGCGCAGCGTTTCGTAAACCTGCCGGTAAATGTGTTCATATGTACCGGCAGTGGGCGCAGAGTCTACCCAGTGTTCGTGTATCGGTGGACGAGTTGTGGCAGGACCTGCGCCGGTAATCTAATTGTATTGCGGTGCAGCCAGATTTGCAAGGGATGCCGCATGCGGACATAATAAAAGGCTAATTCTATCAGCTGGTCAAGCCAGTACAGGAAGAAGGCGGTGCGAACGCTTCCCGTAGCCCCTGCGCCGCTGTCCCTGGCTCCTGGCGCTGACTTGATTGTTAAGGTTGTCGATTCCTTTTCGCTGAGTCAGTACGCCGCTCCGCACCTAGATGAGGTTTTCCGAGCTGCTGTCTTGCTGTTGCCGGCGCGCTCTGCCGTGGCGAAAGGCAACACAAGCGCTGGCGCCAACCGCCTGGAGGACAGGCAAGACGACTGTGCCGTTGATCGCTAATTCACAGCAGGGGGAGTACACAGAGGTGACAAAAGTCATGGTATACTTCATAGTATCGTGCCGGACCTCATTTTCTCCAGCGTAATGGAGTAGTTCGAGGTGACAGGGACTCAACAAGTCGTTGAAAATCCCTTGCAGAAATACTGAGCCATGCTGCGTCTATAGCCGTCCATTATTGCTATAGTGTTGCCGGTGCAGAATTTTGAGCACGAACTGACCTCTCGATTATGTCCCATAAATTTTCGATGGCATTTATTGTCCAGAATGTTCTTCAAACCAATCGTGAACAATTGTGGCTCGATGACAGGGTGCATTTTCACCCATAGAAAGTCCATCGTTCTTTGGGAACATGAAGTCCAAGACTGTCTGCAGATTGTCTCCTAGTAACCGAACATAACCATTACAGTCAATGAATATCAATTCAGCTGGCCCAGAGGATCCAGTCCACTCCTTGTAAACACAGCCCTCACTATTATGGAGCCACCACAATCTTGCACAGTGTCCTGCTGACAACATGGGTACATGGCTTCGCGAGTTCTGCTCCCCTCTCGAAACCTAACATCACCTCTTATCAACTGAAACTGGCACTCATCTAATGAGGCCGAGGTTCTCCAGTCACTAGGGTCCAGCTGACACGGTCCAGCAGAGGCGCTGAAGGCGATGACGTGCTGTTGGCAAAGAAAGTCGCGTCAGTCGTCTGCTGCCATAGCCCATTAACGCCAAATTTCGCTACACTGCCCTAACGGATACGTTCGTCGTATGTCCCACATTCATTTCCTCCATTATTTCACGCAGCATTGCATACTGTCTTTTAGCATGGACAACTCTACGCAAATGTCGCTGTTCTCGGCCGTTAAATGAATGCCGTTTGCCACTGCGTTGTCCTTGGTGAGGGGGTAATGCCTGAAATTTGTTATCCTCGGCACATTCTTGACACTGTGGATCTCGGAATGTTGCATTCCCTACCGATTTCCGAAATGGAATGTCGGATGCATCTAGCTCCAACTGCCATCCTGCGTTCAAAGTCTGTTAATTCCCGCCGTCCGGCCATAATCAAGTCGGTCACATTTTCACATGAATCACCTGAGTGCAAATCACAGGTCCGCCAATGCACTGCCCTTTCATATTTTGTGTACGCGATACTGCTGATATCCTATATGTGCATATCGCTATCCTATTGCTTTGTCACCCTTACTGTATACAGAATTGTGCCGCAGATAGGGATGACTCACGGTACATTGTTGAATGAAGCTTCCAACATAGCAAAATAGTTGATAAAATCAAAGCCAGATGGACAGCCTTTTAACAATGCTCTTGAGAAAAGAATGCCCTTGCTCAGACGTCACAAAGGAAGGGCTTCCGCGTCTGGCTGCCTCTTGTTTCGTTTGAATAGCGACTGACGCAATGACTTGAGATTTGGAATTCACGTGTCCCAAGTTGAACTCAGACATTATGACTCTTTGCGCTCCACTTTTTTCACCACAGTCACAGTAGAACGTGACCTATGTGTTAATCGAAAATTTTCCATGACGCTAAATACAGAAGAACATGTGACTCGGTTAATCCATGTAGCTTGATTGACGATAGCTTGCGATTCTCGTAAACTTTGGGGCTTTTAATCACACAAATGATTTTTATGCTCTTGAAAACATGGTTGTGATCCTACAATTCCACACAGCCTTACTGTTCGACCAATAGATTTGTTATTGTTCTTGTGAAAGTTTAGTCATATTTACTTGCCCATATAGACTACAAGTTCATACTGTTTCGCTATATAACGAGTAGCTCTTCATTGCTCTGTTGTACATTATATGCACTCCAGCTGTCCACTTTGTTTCACACAGCTACATTCCCACCTGTGATCACTCTCCTGTTGTCACTTCTGTTTGCGGAAAGTGTATAACATTAGTCGTCGGGAAACAGCTCGCCGCATTCTGTCATTGTGATTTGGGGACTTAACTGTTTCGCTATCTAGAATAACTCACAAACGATCACTATTTTACTTTCCTTTGTATTTCCGTAGTTGAAACGTGCGCCACTCGCACAGGGCATTAGAGTCATTGAAACAGCTTTACACTTTCAAAAAACACTGCTCATCCATTTTGGTACTGTCAAAAGTACCAATCCAGTTAGTGTTAACTACCAACAAAAAATAATAAACAGGGGTATTCGACCTGAACCCTAAAACCGGAAAAATCGTATGGAAAACATACTAGAACATTAGGTTCAGTTGCCTTTGTCGTGCCTACTTTGGACACACAGAAATCATTAATAACTATTGCAAACATTCATTCACTGATGTCCTAGATGATAATCTTCTGGGATAACTTCTCAATTACCGAAAAAGTACTCAATGCACAAAAGCAACTAATAAAAAATATGTATGGGTATGAATATCTCGTTTGCATCTGATTAAACAAGTGGGAATATTAACCACAGCCTCTTCACTGATGAATTTTCTTGTCAACAATCTATTGGAGTTTGCGAGTAATAGAGATGTTTCCCAACTACAATACCAAAACGAAAAATAGTAACTTTGGCTCAGATAGGAGTAAAATACACAGCTATAAAGCTTCCCAGGGAAATGATAGACAGCATATGTGTCTTCAGATCTGAAATAAATTTGTCTCTACATCTTCATCCACAGCCACACTCTGAAAACTAGTGCATAGTAGGGTATCAGAGGGTACTTAACAGTTATTTGGTTTTTCAGGGTTCCATGCCTCAATCGGAAAAATGGAATACTTATACGATCAGTTTGTTGTCTGTGTGTCTGTCTGCTCGACTGTTAGGAGTCTTTTTCTCAGGAATGGGTAAAGGTATCAAGTGGAAATCTGTGCCGTATAATAACGTCTACGACCTGGTGACGATGTAAAAAATTTACTAAGTCAGTTAAATGAAAGGATGCGGCCACTTCTTTGATACTCGCAAACTCACTCATCAAAACCTGCATGGTACTTCCTATTGACCTATAATCATGAAATTAGACAAGAAGCAAATTTTCTCAATACAAGTGATGGAAAATGAAGTGTTGGCAGAAGAGCCAACACTGTGTTGCTAGAGGAGGCCGAAATGCACTCGTTTAATTACACGCTGACTGGCGCGAGGTCTGGAACAGTTAAGGGAAGTAATAGTAGCAAATAAAGTACGTAGTTGATATAATACTTAACTTTAATCCACAACTGGTGTACATCGCTCTTAACGGTACATGTTATAATCTCAATATCAAATGCTATGGCGCCTTGCTAGGTCGTAGCAAATGACGTAGCTGAAGGCTATGCTAACTATCGCCTCGGCAAATGAGAGCGTATTTGTCACTGTAGTATCGCTAGCAAAGTCGGCTGTACAACTGGGGCGAGTGCTAGTAAGTCTCTCTAGACCTGCCGTGTGGCGGCGCTCGGTCTGCAATCACTGACAGTGGCGACACGCGGGTCCGGCGTATACTAATGGAGCGCGGCCGATTTAAAGGCTACCACCTAACAAGTGTGGTGTCTGGGGGTGACGCCACAGAAAAAATCCGAAAATTGATAATTTGTAATTATATCACATAAAACATGTTTTCTGCTGTTACAAATTTGTATTGTATTCGTAATTCGTCAAAAGTCTCAGGAACTGCTGTTGGGATTTTGATCTGGCTTTCAGCAGTAGGCTGAGCGATTAACACGGAAATGGCTCTGAGCACTATGGTACTTAACATCGAAGTTCATCAGTCCCCTACAACTTAGAACTACTTCAACCTAACTAACCTAAGGACATCACACAACACCCAGTCATCACGAGGCAGAGAAAATCCCTGACCCCGCCGGGAATCGAACCCGGGATAACACGGAAAGTTTGTGTGTATAATTTATAAATATTTCGTGTGCTGATTCGCTGAGCTACGATAAAGGAAAGTCTCGTGCCGCTGTGCAACAAAACATTTGCCATCAAGTGGTGATAGGTGTAACGTCGCCCGACAACCGCGCTACGCCAGTGCAATCATCACAGGTCCTTTACATGCTGCTCACTTTACCTACAAACCTTTCCTGAAAGACTATGTCTACGACATATACAGCATCTGTTCCATTGTTTGAGGTGAAGTTCCTATTTCCTATAAAATATCCGTTGAACTATTCCACAGAACAACTCGAGGTTTTCGTAACAACAGTAGCCCTATGGTCGGCTGTACCGTTTCCTTCTCAGGAGGCGTCTGTGATGTCTTACTAGCAATCGCGACACAGACGAGAGCAGACGATCCCACTGCCCCCGCCGAATAACTGAACTGGTACTTCACATTATCTACAATCACAACTAAACCGCAAACGAAACAGACTCACTGAATACTTCATGCGGATAGATGACTGTAGGGACGAAAAATTCTGTGTAAAGCATGTTACTTGCTATACCGTCAAAAAGCCATGATGAAACTCATTATTGGCTCACTACTGCCCACTATAACAGATATCTTCAACCACACTTCAACCTAAGGGCTGGAAACAGGGAATAGTCAAGCTACTACCTAAAAGGACATTGCCACAGCACCCTCCGATTAACGACCTGCCTGCATTTTTCCCGCATTGTCCAAGGCCTGAGAGCAGCGATTCCCAACCAATGGGCCGCGATATACTGGAGGGCGGCGGACAGCATGGCACTGGCCTATAAGCGCTGGCCGGCAAGACAAAATTATCAGGAGCATCAAGTGTTACCTCGTCAGTCGCCAAAATCAGAGAATACAGACTGAAATAAGAGTTGAAATGCCTTATCGCTGTATCACTCACAAGGGAATGGTCCATTCTGTCATTTCTAAATCTTCAAAAGAAGCTGCTAAGACGTATTGCGAGCACTTTTTTAATACTGAAAATTGCCAGTATTGTGAGCCTCCAGGCGCCTGGAAGTGTTCAGCCCTACACAGTGCGCTACGGGACTAGTGCACAACCTTGGCTAGCTTCTCATGGTGTAAACACACAACATGCCTCAATCTGATCGTAATTTATCAAGTTGATGGTTTCTCGGTCACAACTGTTCACAAGAACGACTGGCCTGAATTTCCCGATTTCATATGAAGAATACAGCAAGAAGGAAGGAAGGAAGGATATTGGCGTTTTACGTCCTGTCCACAGCTAAAATTACTGGAGACGGAGCTCTGTGATGGAGGAGAAGGAAGCGGCCATCGTCCTTTTAAACAACCATCCCGGAATTTGCATGGACTGGTTTTCGTGGCCGCAGAAAACCGATACCTGGATGGCTGGCCCGAGAATTGAACACAGGTCTATCACATGCCACTTGAGGGCATTAGTCACTGCACAACCTCGCTTAATCCTAGTGAAGATAATGCTGAAATAGTAATCACGGAGTTTTCTTCATATTTTTCTGCTGACAGAATTTGTATTTATGCAGGTTTGTAGAACTGATATTGAGGTATTGGCATTTTGGCATGTACAGTAATTTTTATAACTAAGTAGTTGCAAATTAAAGATAGAGAGAGGAAAAAAGTAAATTTTTTTTGAATACTGCCTGTTGGTTTCACAGCTAAAATTTCAGAATACATGGAAAAATCAGTATGCATATTACTTGTGCACTGTTTTATCCGACACCTCCTTGCATCGTTCACTGTCTTTGAGAGTTCTATACGACGCTGCAACAGAGGAAGCATTAAAGAAGGCATATTCTTTATGGAGACGTGTATTTAACGAGATTTTCAAACTGCCGAGATGTAATGGAAATCGTATGGAAACCGTATGGATGACTGCAATGGTAAATTGTAGTGATTTGTAAATATTATTTTCTCTGTTAATGTAATTAAAAATGCCTAACTTCGATGAATAAATCACTAACAATGAAGGCAGAAAAAACCTCTAAAAACTGAGGTGCACTTATCGTACAATTGGAGCTGAACGTAATAATTTCCCAGAATGTCAAAATGCATCTAACAATGACAAAGACTTTTTTTTAATACAAGGAAAAAGGGTGACGCGCAGGTACGCCGACGACGAGAGCACGGTTTGCACTGCCATCATCACGCCACAGACGAGTGTCAACAATGACATTCAGATTCCTACAGCAGTACTACCAACCACATCGATAGAATCGATTGCCAGTGACGCTACCCTAATGTCACTTATACGTCTAAATC
Organism: Schistocerca americana; assembly: GCF_021461395.2. Classification (NCBI taxonomy): domain Eukaryota; kingdom Metazoa; phylum Arthropoda; class Insecta; order Orthoptera; family Acrididae; genus Schistocerca; species Schistocerca americana. The sequence goes on from NC_060120.1 coordinate 574,629,472, forward strand.
TACCTTTAGTCGGTGACTGTGTGTTGTACCGCTGCAGGACTGTGTCTGCTTTTAGTTACTGCTACATCGTGGCCATATGGATGATGGGTTCAGTCGTGGTTTTTTCGTAAGACGAAGCAGTCAAATGATGAAACAACTTCCACATCAGATTCTCCAAGTAGTGCGATTGTTAGTAAGTGAATTTCGAGTCCAAGTCGTGGAAAAATAACGCATGTTTTCAGAAATATAACCCAGAGCCAGGAACCAGGTTTACATCGCACTCACCCACTGTAAGATCCTCGTCTGTTAAACGTCGGATTGCGCTCTGCCTCGGATGACTTCAGAGACGGGCTGTGACAAAACGCGTACACTGTACACCGTCTTGGATCGCTTAGATTTCGGTAAAGTAATTGTTAGTGTGCCGTCCGTGATGATTAGAAATTCGCGTGCTATGTGGTGAATACTATTTCCACTTTTGTGGCGAGCATTTATTTCAAACATTTATTTGAGTATTATTATTCAGGGCGAAAGACAGTGTGGCAGGAACGTACCGTAGAAGTCGCCTCTGAACTGCTAGTTATGCTTTTTAGAACAGAGTTACTGTCAGTTGAACGTAGTGATTTTCAAAGTGTTGTGCATTAGATACTTTACTCAACATATGTTTGTACGAGAACTTTATACCTTCATTTATAATCATTGTCCTGATCCCGCTAAGTAGAAAGAGAACAGAAACATTTCTTTCAGTGGGCTGGACCAAAATGTGGCCGTGCAGACTGGAAACTAAGGTCAGTATGTTCACCATCGCTTTCTGGCTGACCACAAAAATAGTTGCCAGGCTCGCGTGAGAAAGACGGCGAACAAAGACAACAATAAACAACTTCATAGTCCATCTTTATAATTTAACCCGCCGCCCCAAAAGAGGCATCGACGATTTATTGTAAAATTTAAAAGAAAGCTGTCATTACTGATTTGAAACAAAGCGAATATTTTTCGCAGCTGACTGATGAGAGTACAAACGTTGCTGACCAGGCTTATTTATTAGCTTTTGGTCGCTCTGAGTTTTGAGTTGAATGACAATATTTCCAGACTTTGCCGACAAAAGCAACTGGCGAAGAGATTTTAAAATCTGTTGATGAATTTATGAAATAAAATGAAATACTTTCGTCAAAGTGAGACAATTGATGGGACACATGGTACCCCTGGTACTCATACTGGGTTAGTCAATACAGTTAGGTTACTTGCTTCCTTGGCTCTCGCAGCTAATGCTTTGGGCGAGTGTCTCAAAAAATCTCTTGAGAATGCAATGAAAATCGTCAACTTTATTAATGTAAGGCCTAAAAACTCGATACTGTTTGGTGCTTTGAATGACGAAACGAGCAGGGAACACACACAGCTTCTACTTCATGGCGAAGTTTGGTGGCTGTAAACAGGTACAGTACTGTCGAGATTTTGCGAACTTCGGGACGAACTCAGGACCTTTATTACGGTACGGATGGAGTTTGTGATGGAAAACGTGCAGGTTCCTACTTACGCTGTGTGACCGATGAAAACAAGTTAACAGGATTGGTATATGTGACGGATATTTTCGGCCCCCTCAAAGTCCTTAACTCTGAAGAGCAAGGACATTCATATTTTTTTTTCATTTTATTTTTATTTTATTTAATTTTTGCAGGGCAAAGTATAAGCAAAGGTAATGAAACCTCAACGTTGGGCACCAAAAGTGAAACAAGATTCCTTCGACGTATTTCCAATCTTACATGATTTTCTGGGATACAACGAAATCAAAGTTCACAAAACAACACCTGCAGCCATAAAATATCGCGACAAATATTTGCCTTCCAGCCTCAGGTAATTTAAAATAATATCCTTTCCTAAATTTTACGCAAATATTTTTAATAGGCCAGATTGTAAATACGCATTCTTTAAACAGTAATTTTGTCTAAAACAGTTAATTTTTCAGACACTACTATTCTTAAAACTAATAATAATTTATTATAGTTACTTGTCTCGTACTATGATTATACGTTTTATTCTTCATTCATATGGATGAGAAACCCACTAAGTAGGCTTACTTGAGCGGTAGCTAAGCCCTTTAATGTTTTCTTTAGGAACTGCTCCCCTAAAATTGAAGACGAAATCCATTGGATCAGAAATCCTTTTAAAGAGGATTATTTATAAAAAGCTAAAAATGTCATCAATAGAGAAACTCGTTAATTGAACAGTCATTGACTTTAAAATCGTTTTCTAAAACACCACCATTCGTCCTGTTCTGGATAAGTGTTCGGCAAGAGTATCCAGCGATTGCCAAAACTGTACTGAGGCACTTGATGGGCTTTTCGATAACCAATCTATGTGAATGAGCCTATTCAACTTCACGGTTCTCCTTTTTTTTTTTTTAAAAAAAAAAAAAGTATGTACAGGAATAAGCTGAATAGTAGATCATAATTTGACGCTAATACCAACCAGTATTAATCTTGATATCGATTCTTACGTTGGGGGCAAACAATATCGAAAATCCTATTGAGGATTTTTTATTTTATTTTATTTTTTGCTTTTGACCACTCGATTTGAGTTTTCATTTTTTTCTGTATAACAAAAATATAAATATTTTTCAATCATTCTTGTTCAGTATGTTCTACTAATAAGGCACTCTGATATGTGTGCACACGATGTATATGTATATATAGGTATGTATAAGCGTCTGGGTGTGTGTGTTTTTTTATTTGTGTATTTAGGTAGTGGGCCTCAAAAAGCTATTTTCTACAAAATAGATGGTCTGCACAGTCAAAAACGTTGTGATCTGCTGCCTTTAAGTATATAGACCACAACGAACCAAAAAACTCCTTGACTACTAACAACCTACTAGACAAATACCAACTAGGTATCCGTAAGCATCGGAGTACAGAATCTGCCTTAATAAAGGAAACAGATGACCTCAAGCTTGCCCTGGATGGACAAGAGGCGACTATCATATGTTTCTTATTCAGCAAAGCCTTTCACACTGTCGATTTCAACATTTTACTTGGTAAAATTAGCACCCTAAATTTCTCGCCAAGTGCAATGCAATAGTTACGCTCATACCTGACGTCTCGCCAGCAACGCGTCGTGTCCGCCACCATGAATTCACAATGTAGGGAGGAAGTATGAGGCGTCCCCTAGTGCTCAGTGTTAGGTTCTGTACTCTTTTCATTGTATATCTACAGTGTGTCACAGAGGGCAGAGAATGCAGGGTTAAAGCCCAACCCGTCAAAACACAAGCGGTAATGGTTGGTCATTCTAGGCTCAATAGCCCGAAATATCGAGAATGCCTAGCATCTTACATTCTAAATGGGACAAATATGAACTTCTCTCCTTCAACAAAGAGTCTAGGAGTAATAATATATGAAAATCTAGACGGAATTGAGCACGTAACTGCAATGTGCAAGAGGGTACCAGCATCTCTCCATGCCATACAAAAATATAAAAAAGCTCCCCCTTCCCGACTAGAAAAAGAAACTTGTACAAACTCTCTTACTTTCAGTTATTGATTACAGCAGTGTTATCCTGCAAGGAATTTCTGAGGAAAGCTCGTGACGTCTGGGACTGATTATGAACACCTGTTTTCGATATATCTGTGACGTTCGACACTTCGATCATAGCCGCGCGGGATTAGCCGAGTGGTCTTAGGCGCTGCAGTCATGGACTGTGCGGCTGATCCGGCGGAGGTTCGAGTCCTCCCTCGGACATGGGTGTGTGTGTTTGTCCTTAGGATACTTTAGGTTAAGTAGTGTGTAAGCTTAGGGACTGATGACCTTAGCAGTTAAGTCATATAAGATTTCACATACATTTGTACATTTTTTCCTTCGATCATATTTCAGCAACATATGGACAGCTATCCTGTCTGCGTGCAGACAAGCGCAGAGATTTCCATACACTGTCTTCTCAGCTGTCTTATCACCGTCCACTGTACCTCAGATCTCTATTCGATCGTAACGTCCTTGTCTGAACAACAAGGCAGAAACACTCATTCTCATCAGAGCCATATTGTTTCTGTCTCACTTCATCACACAGTCTCTTTCATAGCAGGAATCCGACTCTGGGTTAACCTCTCTTATTGCATTAGAGAACTCAATAACATCTCCAGTTTTAAAAGACAGTTAGTGAATAAAGCAATGATTATTCTTGTCCCTGTATGGACGGTGTTACATTATTCCAGGTACCTGCAGCGTGTGTTCTTGCCGGAGAGTCAGTTTCGTGTCGCGCTTTTAATAAAGTCTTGTTTTCGTGAATGATAAACTGTGATACTTTTTTGAACAGATCTTGAGGATAGGAAGTGGATGAAATGGATGAGGTGAAAAATGTCAATACTGTTTAAAAACCGTCCTGCTGGTCATATCTGGATTATGAACCTCTGCAACCATTCTGGTTAATGTCCTTCTGGTACCTATACATTTTCTTGCTACATTTTTTTTATTTTGATTCTGGACAAAATTTGAATATAGTGGATGGAAGAGGTAGACATTTATCTTCATTCAGTTGAATTATACAAATTTATCTGCATAATGAACAAATCTGTTCTCTTTATGATGGTTCCTGCATATCAGTTAGACCAGTGAAGGCAACTATCAGGAACTTTATAAACGAAGTATGGAAACGTCAATAAAACAGACAACTTTAAATATCTGGAGGGAAATATAAATATAAAAAGCGTAGAAGAAGCATTGGAAATCATATCTAAAAAAATGAAAAGTGATCACTCTGTATCAATCTGTACGATATGAATTGCCTTCCTAAAGATATTAATTTAAGGCATTGTAATACAGTTGTAAAACTAGAAATCCTCTGTCGCTCGGAAATACTCGTTTTATCTTGATGCAGATCGGCCTCAGAAGATTTGGAAAACATAGAAACAAGAATCTAGCAAAAAAATATTAGATCCAGCAAGAATACAAACTGATCAGCCAGAATATTATGACAACTTACCTAATAGTCGGTATGTCCACCTTTGACACGGATAACAGCGGCGACGCGTCGTGACATGGAAGCAATGAGACCTTCGTAGGTCGCTGGAGGGAGTTATCACCATATGTGCACAGACAAGTCACCTAATACCCGTAAACTCGAGGGAGGTGGGCGATGAGCTCTGACGCCCCGTTCAATCACATCCCAGATGTGATCGCGTGGATTCAGATCTAGCGAATTGGGGCGCCGGAACATAATTGAAACTCGCCATAGTGTTCCTCTAACCACTCCATCACACTCCTGGCCTTGTGACATGGCGCTTATCTTGTGGAAAAATGCTACTGCCATATGGAAACGTGATCGTAATGAAGCGGTGTACGTAATCTGCATCCAGTGTACGATACTCCTTGGGCCTCATGGTGCCTTGCACAAGTTCCACTGGGCCCATGGAAGACCATGTGAATGATCCCCAGCGCATAAGGAAGCCTTCTCCAGCTTGTCTCCGTCACTCAGCACTGGTGTCAAGGAGCTGTCCTCCTGGAAGGCGACGGATTTGTGTTCCCTCCCCTCCCCCACCCGCCCCCCTTCCCCCCATCAGCATGGTGAAGAGGGCACCGAGGTTCATCAGACCATGCAGTGTTCTGCTATTCCACCAACGTCCAATGCCGATGATCAAGTGCCCATTTCAGTCGCAGTTGCCGACGTCGTTGAACACTGGCTGCTGAGGCCCATCGTTAGACTCGTTCAGTGCACTATATGGTCAGACACTCTTGTACTCTACCCGACATTAAAGTCTGATGTTAGTTACACCATAGTTGACCTCCCGTCCTGCTTTACCAGTCTGCTAGCATATGACGTCCAACATCTGTAATGAGGGGTGGCTGCCAAATCCCCTGACTTCTGGATGTGATTTCACCTTGGTTCCGCCACGTGTTGAAGACACTCACCACAGCATTCCTTGAACACTCAACACGTGCAGTTTCCGAAATGCTCGTGCAGAGCCTCCAGGCCATCACAGACTGCCTAGGTGAAACTCAGATAGGTCGTGCACCTTCCCCATTGTAGTCACGGACAGCAGGCTCACTAATACTACATGCACTGTGCATGCGTCTGACTAGCAGTCACTGGACGATTTTACATCGATAGTAGGTCTGGTCGTAATTTTCTGGCTGATCAATGTAGGTGCCAATTGGTGTTTGTGACCATCGATAGTAGGTCTGTGGTCGTAATTTTCTGGATGATCAATGTAGGTGGCAATTGGTATTTGTGACCCAATAAGAAAATATACTCATTCTGCCCTAAAATAACAGATGAGATCAGAAAAGGCGTGCTTCACTCTGTTCATATCTAAGGGAGATGAGGGAAAACAGACAAATAATGAAGATCTACACAGTCTTCCAAAACAGGAAAGAGACAAATAAAATGGGTGGGGAACCAACATAAAAAAAGGACAGAAGAAATGCTATTTGAACAGGAGAGCTTAACAATGATAAATTCAGACTAGAAGTCAAGAAATTCAAAGGTTTTCAGGCAGATAAAACAATCAGGAAAAAATACTGTCTGATGGTCATATGTGAGAAAAAGAGCTCATTCCGAGAAAATGAAAGATTTTTGGAGAAGGGTGAGAGAAAAGAGTAAAAATTATCTTGTCGTAGTCCTTAGTTGACCTGAAACTAAATTTTTAAAAAGTGAATAATTATAAATCCTGACTTTTCAGCATACTTTTCCCTTGTGTGTGCATTCAGTTTACTTCGAAATAGAACAATGAGCACACAATTCCCAATACGCTGCTGCGGTGTTTCCCTGAGGTCCGCCGCGGCAGACGACAGAGGGTGCTGACACCGGACGTGATAATGGAGCAGGAAGGGGCGAGTGGTGGGGGCGGGCAATCGACCTTGATGGCATGGCAATGAAACCAGCCTCGCTAATTACCGTCTTCGATCGCTGGGGCGTGGCACGCTCCAGAACGCGTCTTGTAGGCCGCACGCAAAATGAAAAGCAATGTGCCGGACAATCAACATCACAGCAGACAACTCTTACATAACATAATGTTACTTTCTGTTGGACAGACTTGAGTTATGTGAAGCAAGTGATCTTAATATGCGTGAAGCAATGTTTTGTACCATACCCGTATGGAGCCCAAGGCCCTGATTCTGAAAAATGAGATTGGTACCAGATTAGAAATCACGAAGAGGCAGTTTGATATAATGGAACGACCAAAGAAAGCCACGTTTTCCAAAGTGTTTTCATTAACTTTAAAAATACAATGAGACATTTTCTCAAGCTTGGCCTCTGGAGGTTCTTGTTCCCGAGTCAGGCTCATTTGATAAGGGACCCGGACATTGGCGTTATAGTCTAGATTTGCCAGAATCGTCTATACGGATTTCTTGATACATACACTATACTTGTAAGTCTTCCATTCCCCTTCCCTACTACTGATTTTACGTCTTCCTTCATTTCACGTACACTATCCAGGCACTTGGTAACGGAGATTATTATGACGTGTGTAAACACTTCGCATTTATTGTGGCTTGAATTCTGCTGGGGACATCTTAAATGGGATGGTTGTATATCTGTGGAGGATTGGCACCCCATTATTCCTCAAGAGCCGAAACCAGAGAAGGTAGCTATGTTGCACTCTGGGATCTGGAGCAAAGTCGACGTTCTAGCTCATCCCAAACGTTTTCCACTGGGCTTAAGTCCGAATTCTGGACAGGCCAATCAATTTCAGGAATGACAGTGTCCACAGACCATTGCCTCACAGACACTGCTTTATGATAGGGCACATTGTCATGCCGATACAAACAACCGCCACCTCGGAAATATTTGTCTCTTATAGACAGTATAGAATTCTGTAACATGTGTTCGTATTTTTCAGTATTTAGCGTTTTCTTAAGCGCAATAAGGGAACCACAACTTAGCAACTACAAAAGCACCCCATACTGTGCACCACCTCCGCCATACTTCAGACTTTGCAATACCACATTATGGTAGGTAAAGTTCTATAGGCATTCGCCCAACCTAAGCCCTCCCATCGGATTGATACAGGGTACTCTTTGATTCATCCTTCTGAATCAATCGTCTCCAGTGCCCAAAATCCAGTGGTGTCGCTCTTAACACCATTCCAAGCTTCGCTTGGCACCGACTACACTAAAATGTGGCTTACGAGGGACTGCTCGACCACTGTGCCCCTTTCTGTTTAACTCCTTACGCACGGTCGTTGTGCTAGCTGCACTGCTGGTACCATTTGCAACGAGTTATTCCTGCCGTTCCTTCCACGCGATTATTTTCATCTGCCCGCTGTGGTATACGGTCCTCGTCGATCAATACAAGAGGTCCACCTGGTCTTGGCATAGCTGTCGTTGTTGCTTCTAGTTTCCTCTTCACAACCATATCACCAGCTGTCCACTCGGGAGCTACAAAAGACTTTAAATACCCCTGATGGATTTGTACTCAGATGACCTCAATAAGTAGTTCACGTTCGAAGTCAGTGAGCTCTCCTGACCTACGCATTCTGCTGTTATTGCTTCTGCATTGGCAACAAAATACTACCCGCCTCCTTCTATACTGGCAGTCGACCTCTCGTGATGTGTAGTGGTCAGCTGCTCATTACATAGGTGTTCCCCAATACTGTTGATCAGCTGGTGTATCTTCTTAGTATTGAGCTCATACAAATGTAAACGTTATGGGAGGCTCCCGACATTCACCGCTGAATTCACATGTAATGTAAACAACAAATTTCTTCTCGTATATTTTTCAACATGCCAGATTCCCACCTAAGCTATTCAACCAGAGGAACTCTACAGAGAGCGGTATTCTGACAAGACTTCCCGGAGAATGTTTTCTCGCCTTGTCGTGATGCTACAGGAATTGAGATGATGAAGTGTTTCTGAGTGGCTGCATGGTCACATATAGAAGTTTGTAATAGCCTCCTTGTGGAGTATGAACGCACGAGGATTCTGGTACAGACGTCGAGATACTGGGACAGCGTTGTTAGAGAGGCCATCGAAATTCGCTCCAATGACAACCTCATAAACCGTGACTGTGGCTATAATCTTAGCAAGGCTTGGGAACCAACGGTTGGGTTAATCAACAGTAAATCGAGCAAAAGTATAGTTGTGACGACCACGGCGGACAGAGCCATCACTCCGACGTCATCTCAGACGCCGTCGCAATCTGTTCCACCGCGCGACCGTGGCGCGGGGCGCGGACGGCGGAGGGAGTGCGCCGCGGGCGGAGGGTATTTAAATCGGCCGTCGCCGCGACCGAACCCATTCCCGCTCACGCCGCGGAGAGTTACGCATAGCTGATTGTCGCTGTTGCTGTTCGAGATGTCGGGACGAGGAAGGGGACGTAAAGCTGCTGCCTTGGCGGAGTTGCTGCTCACGCTAGCAGGAACATCCGGCAAGAAGAAGAGGAAGACTGCAGCGCAGTGCTTTCGCTGCCAAAAGCTTGGCCACGTCGCCAAGCACTGCAGCAGAGCAGTTGCGTGCTTGAAGTGTGCGCAAGCACACGATACACGTGACTGCAAGAAGCAGAAGGACGCCCCCTGCACTTGCGCCAACTGCGGTGGCGCACACGCGGCCAACGCCCGTTTCTGCGCCTACAGAAGAAATTGGCGCGGACCGGAGAAGAAGACGCAGAAGCAAGTGACCACCACACACGAAGAGGTGGTCACTTGCACAGAAGACGTCGTCACCAGGCGCCTTAACGACGCCGTAGAAGAAGCCATGTCCGCCTTCAAATCCGCCATGGCGGAAGAGAGGGCGGCCATGCTGGCGGAACTGGGCGAGGCTCGGCGTCAGATTGCTGAGCTGACGCAGGAGCTTCGCTCAGCCAAAGCAGCTTCCGCCACAACAGTCGACACCGCCACCCAGACGACTCCTCCACGGGAGGATTTCGCAACGGTGGCCACGCAGACCGACGTGCCTGCCAAAGGGGAGGCAACACAGCCCAAGACGGACACCGAAGCAGCAGAAAAGAAGAAGAGTGGGAAGAAGTCCCACTCCTCCCGCTTCCAGACATGTACAGCGCAAGCGCTGTAACGCAGAAGATCGCTGCATCGCTTCGCGATGGTACGTACCCCCACCACGATAACCCTTATCCTTTCGTTCCACCTAACCATCGTAAACCTCCACTCCCACATCGCCCACTTGGGTATCCAGAAGGCCTTCTTGGTCTTTCTAGGGAGGAGTTCAATCTGATTGACTCCTACCCTATCTTCACAGAGTGGCAAATGCGCTGTATCATCATCGCTCTGGTCAACGGAGAGTATGATAAAGCGGGATGCATGTTGCACAATATCCCAACCGAGGGAGAGCCCTCAGCAACAGTCAAGAAGAAGAAGAAAAATCGTCACACCGACAAGTACAGGAAATAGGTCATCGGCACTCCTTGCCAGTCCAGAGAAACCTACCAGTACAGAAAGAAGATTCGTCAAGATTCCCAGGGGAGTAAAGGCCAACAGGCCACAAACTTCCAACCGAACCTCCTCACAGTGAGCAAGTCAGAAAAGGAGCAGCAGGCAGGCGACCGAACCCAGTTCCACCTGAGCAGCCACAGCGTACGGATCTCCGTGCCGGCACGTTCACAGGAGCTCAGTCCGTCAGTTCACCTGATGATGGCGACATGTTTGATCGCCGAAATATTGTGCCCGTTGGACACTGTAGACCGGCAGTACACCCGTGGGTATTTTGATTATCAAATACGCCGGGAGAAACTCAAGAATCACAGCCTCCTTATTTCTGTTCCGAGAATTTTTCTGTGATACAGAAAGAGTATTTATGAGGAAAATGACCGGACAAGTGCGAGTAACACTCGCGTTCGGAGAATTTCGTAGAAACTTTAACATGTATGTAGATACTTCATCCGTCCAGAGAATCGAGAATCTCGACGATTTTTGCTCCTTATCGATATCGATACTGGCAAGATATTGGTTCCAAAAATTCCAAGACTTCCAGGAATGTTTCAGTTCTGTTCACTTATTTATTTGACCTCATCAGATTAGTGACCTCTAACCCTCTTTTACATCGGACCAGGGTTTCACTCACGCGGTACATTTTTTACACCATAGTTCCTAAAAAATAACGATAACTCTAATATGACAAATGGTAACAAAATGATGTGAGTGTCTGTAGAGACAATGTACACTAATCAGCCAAAAACATTATGATCACTGTCCACTGCACGGCTGGATGCCTCCTGGTGCCGTTACGGACACGTGACACATTAAAAGAAGTGTGTAAGACGAGTAGAGGCGGATGGGGGATTACCCCAGCGAAGATATGCTCTGCAAGTGGAAAAGTCCACTGAGACAAGCGACTTTGCCAAAGGGTAGATTATTATTACGCAGAGCCTGTGAACGAGTATCTCGAAAACGGCGAAGCTGGTCGAATGTTCACGTGCTACTGTAGTGAGCATCTACGTAAATACGAGGGTTGACTGAAAAGTAATGCCTCCACCTTCGTAATTCTTGAACAGTTGGCAACACTGGTATGCGGCAGATACTGGCTTGTTCCGTAGCCTCCGCTCTACAGCTCCAGTTGACGGGAAGCGTTAGCATTGAACGGTTGTGTTGTTACAGTGTAAAGTATGGAACCCTGCGCAGACCGTCGGTCATTGCGATTTAAGCAACGTGCTGTCCTTGAATACTTGGCAGCAGAAGGTGTCACCCCAATAGAGATTCATCTGTGAATGAAAGCAGTTTATGGAGATTGTACTGATGTGAGTACTGTGTGTCGTTGGGCGCGTAAGTTTAAAGATGTTGAGGCGGGAACATCAGACCTGGGTGACAAACAAAGAGTTGGACGTCCTGTGACAGCAACCACCGAGTTTCACAAGCAAAATGTTGACAGACTGTTTCAGAACGATCGTCGTATCACCCAGAAAGAAATTGCAAGCACAATCGTCATTTCGCAAGAACGTGTGGGCCACATTCGTTATTGCTCTGCTTGGCTACCGGAAGATCTGTGCACGATGGGTACCCCGGATGCTGACTGCTGAAATGAAAGCGCACAGGCTTGAAATTTTCCAGGAACTCCTCTCGAGTTACGAGAACGAAGGTAACGCCTTTTACCATTCCATTGTGGCATGAGAGCAATTTTTTAAATGTTAATATGAGCACAACTAATCGTCGACTTTTGGAAACACTTCGCGCAGGACATTTGCGATGTAGATAGTCATTACTGCAAAGTAACAATGCTGTAAACAGTCTAGGGCCATAGCGTTTGAAGGCATTATAAATTAACTCGAACGTCACGTGTAATTTGTATTTAATTGCTGTTAGGCACTCATAAAAGGGTTCGGATCACTCGTGAGCATAAGTCGTAAACTATATATTGCTTAAAAAAAATATTTTCTGTGTGACATAATGGGCCTCTAAGCTTCTCGATGAAACAGTAAAACATCCTGTGTATTGTGCGAAGATAGCAGCTTCAGTTTTGAGGGTGAGTAGAAGGTGGCTGTGTTCAGTGCGTGTTCACTTATGTTCGTGGCTGGAAAGGGATGCTTCTGAAGTGACCAATAGCAACTCCATCTCTGGTAATGCGAAGAGAGATCCCATTCTTTGTGGTATGTGATTGATAGTGTTGAGTCAGTGTAACGTTTTCGTTAAGGATAAAATCATAATTTCTCTGCCACGGATAAAAGTACGTAGCAAGACATAAGTTTAGAGGTAAGGACTGGACGGTGTGGGAGACCATACTTGTTCTACACCTGTTGAGCTGTATTTAGGAAAGAAGATGAAGGAGGGAGAAGCAATACAGACTGGCTTAAACGAAGATGTGAATCTGAGGGTGGCTTAAACCGTGACGTGCTCTATAGAACGGCAGTGAATGTAATTTTCTACGGGAAAAATCGTGTGTATACGACAGTAACACTTAAGATAGGTTCTGGCGTAGAATCGGGCAGATGAAGTTATTTCTATGGATAGATGTGTCATTACAACGAAAGGATCGGGTGGGTGGGAATACAGACGAATGTAATGAAACTGGCAGAAATGAGAACAACGAGAAACTTAACATCAGGTCTGGGGATCACGAAATAGATGAAGTAAGGAATTTTGTTACCTAGGCGGCAAAATAGCCCGTGATGGACGGGACAAAGAGAATATAAAAAGCAGACTACCCTTGGAAAAAAGGTCTACTAATATCAAACATAGGCCTTAATTTGAGGAAGAAATTTCTGCGAATGTACGTTTGGAGCACAGTGTCGTATGGTAGTGAAATATGGACTGTGGGAAAACCGGAAAGGAAGAGAATGGAAGCAAAAGTAGAAAATTAGGTTGACTGTTAGGAAAGGAATATGAGGATAACAGTGACAAGGAGAAGGGACAAGATGACAGAACATCATGAATAATAACCTACATGGTACTAGTGAGAGATGTCGGAGAGGGGGGGAGGGGGGGAGGGTACAGACTGTAGAATAAGACAGAGATTGAAATACTACTCTGAGATGAAGATGCCGGCATAGGAGAGAAATTCGTTGCGGGTCGCACCAAACAAGTCAGAAGACTAAACAAACAAACAAAAAGGTATGGTATCCAGAAACTGATAGTACCTCTACTTAGGTGTGATTACATAGGCGCGCGTTCCAAAAGGTGATTACTAACTTCCCAGTTCAAATATTCTAAAAAATTCTTCGTTGATCATTGATCATATTCAACAGCAATTTTTTTTTTCTCGTAGTTTCAGATATGATTGATACAACTATTAAAAATGTTTATCCCAGTCAAATTATGTGACCTGTCTGCATAATATGTGCTCCAACATTCGTAGCAGCTATAGGTACACTCCTGGAAATTGAAATAAGAACACCGTGAATTCATTGTCCCAGGAAGGGGACACATTCCTGGGGTAAGATACATCACATGATCACACTGACAGAACCACAGGCACATAGACACAGGCAACAGAGCATGCACAATGTCGGCACTAGTACAGTGTATATCCACCTTTCGCAGCAATGCAGGCTGCTATTCTCCCATGGAGACGATCGTAGAGATGCTGGATGTAGTCCTGTGGAACGGCTTGCCATGCCATTTCCACCTGGCGCCTCAGCTGGACCAGCGTTCGTGCTGGACGTGCAGACCGCGTGAGACGACGCTTCATCCAGTCCCAAACATGCTCAATGGGGGACAGATCCGGAGATCTTGCTGGCCAGGGTAGTTGACTTACACCTTCTAGAGCACGTTGGGTGGCACGGGATACATGCGGACGTGCATTGTCCTGTTGGAACAGCAAGTTCCCTTGCCGGTCTAGGAATGGTAGAACGATGGGTTCGATGACGGTTTGGATGTATCGTGCACTATTCAGTGTCCCCTCGACGAACACCAGTGGTGTACGGCCAGTGTAGGAGATCGCTCCCCACACCATGATGCCGGGTGTTGGCCCTGTGTGCCTCGGTCGTATGCAGTCCTGATTGTGGCGCTCACCTGCACGGCGCCAAACACGCATACGACCATCATTGGCACCAAGGCAGAAGCGACTCTCATCGCTGAAGACGACACGTCTCCATTCGTCCCTCCATTCACGCCTGTCGCGACACCACTGGAGGCGGGCTGCACGATGTTGGGGCGTGAGCGGAAGACGGCCTATCGGTGTGCGGGACCGTAGCCCAGCTTCATGGAGACGGTTGCGAATGGTCCTCGCCGATACCCCAGGAGCAAGTGTCCCTAATTTGCTGGGAAGTGGCGGTGCGGTCCCCTACGGCACTGCGTAGGATCCTACGGTCTTGGCGTGCATCCGTGCGTCGCTGCGGTCCGGTCCCAGGTCGACGGGCACGTGCACCTTCCGCCGACCACTGGCGACAACATCGATGTACTGTGGAGACCTCACGCCCCACGTGTTGAGCAATTCGGCGGTACGTCCACCCGGCCTCCCGCATGCCCACTATACGCCCTCGCTCAAAGTCCGTCAACTGCACATACGGTTCACGTCCACGCTGTCGCGGCATGCTACCAGTGTTAAAGACTGCGATGGAGCTCTGTATGCCACGGCAAACTGGCTGACACTGACGGCGGCGGTGCACAAATGCTGCGCAGCTAGCGCCATTCGACGGCCAACACCGCGGTTCCTGGTGTGTCCGCTGTGCCGTGCGTGTGATCATTGCTTGTACAGCCCTCTCGCAGTGTCCGGAACAAGTATGGTGGGTCTGACACACCGGTGTCAATGTGTTCTTTTTTCCATTTCCAGGAGTGTATATTGTTAAATCTTCTTATCACATCGTCGTCAAAAGCAATGGTATTGAATGTGGATGTGTCCTGTTACGAAACCGATACCATTAGTATATTTTCCATTGTACCTCGTCTTGCCATAATACACAGTCGTGTAAGCGAGCACTCAAGCAATATGTAGTCAGTGCTGTATCTAGACATGCACGTGTAACGTTGTGAACCGTGATCAGTGCAACAAACTCATATCCACAATTCATAAGCAACAAGTGGAAAAAATGGCACCTTTGTGTTACTTGTTCTCTCTCAAAGTTAGCTAATATGTTGCTGGAACAACCTGAACACGTCTGATGTAATCTTCACTTTCCCTACTACTTTTCTCCCACATACACCGAAGACTCTTCTCTTCCATTATGCCTTCGACGACAAAGATCTAAATCCATTCCACTTCTGTGCAGGGACCTCCGAAATTTTCACCGTGTTAGCAAATACTCGGTACTCTTTATTCTTAAACAAACTCCTTGGGGCTACCTTTGTGGAAGTCTTACAACCAATTTATCATACCATTTGTTTGCATGAAAGAGTGTCGTGATATATCGTAACTACTCTACACTTAATTCATGAACTGTCCTAATCCTCAATGAATCACAATGATTATACCGCTCATTGCTGCAGACTAAGAACAGAGATACCTTCACATGCTGCAGGCAAACACAAAGAAGCATCAGAAACTCACTTCGCTTAAGAAAGTTTCTAGAACAAAATCAGACCTGACTCTAATAACAAAGCGCTACACTACGTATAAACTCTCTGGAGCACTGGTTAAGATCCTCATTTTAAGTACTCTCTATCACCCCTCCGCCTCCTCTTTTTCCTCCTCCCCCCCCCTCCTCTCTTTCAGTCTGTGATCGAACAGATGACTTATCATTCGCTCCGATCTCCCAGTTCTTGAAAAAAGCTCCTGGAACAGGAATTAATATACGCGTACCGACCTAGGCTCAATACATCAATATTTTAAAAACGCTAACTGAATAGTGGTGGTCTGAAAATGTGTAGCAGGTCCAAAAAAAAAGTAAGTTTTTTTGTATTCGTAAATGGTGTTTATCGTAGACCTGAGGCGTCTGTCTCTTGGAGCAAAGATTATACAAAAAGGAGGTGGCTCTGTGATATTCTGGGTAGAAATAGAACATGTAGTTGGGTTTCGATAAAAATATTGTAATTATCTTTTGAAAAGGACACTCGTGATTTCGATTAGAACAGTTATGACCATCTACACGTTCGGTTTCGTCTAACCAAGTTAACGGATTGGAGCCCAATGAAACATCTGAGAATGCTAGAACCACCACACCAGGAAAATAATCCAGGAAATGTGGCTATATTTGGGAATTGATTGTGGGAGAAGCGGTTGTGCAGTGATCTCACCTACATCCATAAAACTGTACACTTTTTCAGCAGTTACCGGGTGGTACTAAGGCTCGTTGATGAAATTACTGGCAGAAAACTTGTACAATGCTTTACGAGAAAGAGTGCAATATCTCACTCACTCTGCCACCTACGAAACGCACAGCATATTACAAAATTTTTGTTCATTATAAAATACAGTTGGCAAAATAATATCACCTTTAGTGGAATGGTGGTGCAGCAGCAGCTCCTTTAAATTGATGGGATGGTTGGTAGAGTTGGGAGATAACACAAAATAACTGTTCAAAGTCCTAAGGAAAATCTACTGATTCAGCTGATGCATCAGTTTTAACTATAACGGTAATATTTCATTATTTTAAATTCCCATGTGTTTGTGTGCATTTATGTTAAAAAATCATACCGTACAACAAACAATTCTTATTTTCCGGCAGAAATACTAAGGCCTGTAAATGATCGTAGCAATGATCTTAAAACCTCAACACTGCATGAGCAACATTTGTGTAATTTAAACAGACGACATGTCAGCTGACGACACAAACTGAGTATTGTATTTGACATGATATTTCAATTGGATAGTTCACATATCTACATGTTGATTACTAACAGTGTAACACCATAAAGTTGGCACGCAACAAATGCCAAATTGGACTGAAATGTGTAATACATGCTTGAGTATACAAACGATTAGCATTTAAGTGCAGCCGCCCAATCTAGATAGAGTAACGCCATTTACGTTCTGTGTATAAGTAACGATGTGCAGCGGTTTTCTGATTTAGATATTGGAATTAAATGTTGCTTCTTAGCTAGAAGATAGTGTTTTGTCTCGTGCAAGAAGGAGAAACGTGTACCAGCACATGTCGCAATTCAGCAGCAGATGGGTCTCGCCCTATTCAGACTGCTGTTTATCAAAGCACGATATTGATGCTTACTTTGGGTAGTATCCTACCGCTGTCATGCAGATATGGAATCGATGGGTCAAGGGTGCAACAATGAAACTTCGTGATGGATGTCACAGCGGCCCCGCGCGTCTTGTGCCCGAGAGGACAGTCGTGTTATTTAGTTAGCTGTTTAGTTTCGCACAACCATGTAACACCTTGTATCAGGAAACAGGCTTGTTGTGCAGCACGACAAGTTTCCACACGGATAGTGCGACGACGTATGGAGCCCTGTAGCAGCAGCACAGAGGGGCGCGCCCTGTCACCACTCTGCGCACTGGGGTGGCAGCACGTCATCTTTTCAGAGGAATCCCGGTTACACTTACAGAAACAAAATGGAAGTATCCGTGCGTGGCGGCTCTGAGGGGAACGAAAGCTGCATTCGCCATCGTCATACGGGCCAAGCAGCTGGCGAAATAGTGTGGAGTGCAAGTTCGTATTCCTCAAAATCACTTACAGATTCAATCATGTAGTCTTCCTACTACACCGAGCGAGGTAGCGCAGTGGTTAGCATTCGGGAGGACGACCGTTCGAACCCGCGTCCGGTCATCCTGATTTAGGTTTCCCTTGATTTCCCTAAACCGCTTCAGGTAAATGCCGGGATGGTTCCTTTGCAAGGGCACTGCCGACTTCGTTCCCCATCCTTCTCTTATCCGATGGGACCGACGACCTCGCTATTTGGTCCCCTCCTCCAAATCCATCAATCACTCAGTCTTCCTGCTACTCTATAAATTCACAGTAAGTAAAATTTCGTTTAATTCTATCCTTCGGAGTGTTGCAGTTTTAATGGTCAGCAAAATGAGTGAATTATTTCGCAGGCAAGTAATGCCAGATATATTTTTAAAGCTACTTGCAAAAGGTCTGCGTAGTCAGCTTTTATTACTAACTTTCCTTTCACTATACCTTCCACTACTCTGTCAACTTCCTGCTTTGTTGGACCAGCTTTCTCTCTCGCAACAGTTGAGGATAACAAGGCAAGCTTCCAGGAAGCGGAAGACAGAGGGCGGACTGTTTGATCTGCGCGCAGCGGAGCAGATGGGCGGCACTCGCAGCCCAGGGGGGCGGGTCTCGGTGCGTCCGCCCGCCGCCTGGGCTGTTAAGGGGTGGATTTGTCGCTGGCAGGCAATTAACAGAGTTGCTGGCGAGGCGGTCAGTGGCTCCAGCACAGGACAACGACGCTGCACTGGCGGCGGAACCCCTGCAGATTGGGAGATTACAGCTTGCTTAACGAGGTGCGACAAGTACACACATTGGTTGGAGTCTTAAGCAAAATACAGTGGAAACAGCTTTTTGTTCAAAAAGCAGTAATTAGTTCTTTTACGGCGACTCTTGGCTCTATCCATCCTTTTTTTTGTCGTTGCGTACGTCACATGACATCCGTTCAAGTTCATTTGTTGATATTTCCACTCAGTTTTTTATTACAGAGGCCAACCAGCTCTCTGACCGAACTCGCTGAGCTACCGTGCCGGCATTCATCTGAGCCACCGAGGGCACAGAGGATAGTGCGACCCCAGGGACTATCTCGCGCACGACTCCCGTCAGATCCACATTCTCACTTTGTATGTCCACACACTACATTCGTAGTGTCCCACCCCAACACACTCATTACTCGTGGATGACATTCTTACGAAGTCCCGTAAGAGTTCGGGGAATATGTGCGAGCCGGCCGGAGTGGCCGAGCGGTTCTAGGCGCTATATTCTGGAACTGCACGACCGCTACGGTCGCAGGTTCGAATCCTGCCTGGAGCATGGATGTGTATGATGTCCTTAGGTTAGTAAGGTTTAAGTAGTTCTAAGTTCTAGGGGACTGATGACCTCAGATGTTAAGTCCCATAGTGCTCCGACCCATTTTTTTTAAAAAATATGTGTGCATTCGCTGAGAAGAAGAAGATCATGGCCGGTATTGCCAGAACTATATACTTATATGGATATGATGTCTGTGCTATCGGAAATGTCCGAAAGAACAGACACCATATCCATATAATTTCTATAGGGTGAAACAGAACTCCACCGACAAAATTCTGATGTTTCTTTAGGGACATTCTCTGTGTCTTTTGATATGAGATACCCATAATCTCCAGCAGTTCATTATAGAGTAATAGCATTTCGTTTGTCATCCATCCCCACTTACCTTTGTATTGTGTTGCACCGAAAATATCTACTCGACAGTACAAATGTCGACTGTATGTTCCATTCGCTCACGGTACGTGATAATAACAGTAATGCCCACTTTACTCTTTGCCGTCAAGTTTGCATTCTGTACTGCTCGGCTCTGACTCGTGTCTGTTTGCCAGTCGGTGCTAATTTTACGTTAACAGAGATACAAACCAATATGAATAGGTAGACCGATGAAGAATTTGCCGGTGTACACCTCGTGTACTAAATGCAATGGAAGAGCGATGCTGATGTGTTCCAGCAGCGACAGCAATCACGTCACTGTTTTTGTGGTTCTGGCGGTGGTTGCATTGCTGTGTGTTTTCGTTGAATGTTTTTGTAACTCAATATTTCATGCTTTTCGCTGTTGCAAAGTTATTTACGCAGAAACAAAATTGACTGATGTAACAAACCAAATAAATCATGATTGCATTACTACTCTGCAACAAGCTGCCAGTCTCTGATACCAAAATATTCAGAAGATATCACATGAAGAACCACCAAAACTTGGTCATTGGAGTGCGGGTTTACCCTGTGTAACCATAACATACATCTATCAGTGCTTCAGCGACCACGATGCAACGTGATGGTGGATTGTAGTTTGTTTCTGTTAACGAGGATCTTGGATCAACTGCCTGTGCTGAAAGGTTTGCAGAAAGTTTAATAACCATTAGCTCCTTACCAGTCTCTTGAGGTGAAAGTTGTTGCCATAACTGTTAACAGATTCATCCCACTGCGAGACAAAACGGTCAAAATCGTCCTGGAAAATTGTTTGCGGTTGCCTACGGAACCATGACTGTACCCAGGCGGGCACCTCTTCGTCTGAAGCAAATGGGGGGCCACAAAAATCTTCCTTCAGCGCTGAAAAAATAAGTAAATCGCATGGGGAGAGATCTGTACTGTACGGAGGACGCGTAAGGGCTCCTCAGCGAAATTTATGACTTCTGTTCAGAAATTTGGAATTTGTTGTGGGCCATCGAAGAATATTTCCGCTTCACTCCGTGTAGTTTCGTGATGAAGTTCCGATAGATGGTGGTGCTATGCGTAGCCTTGAAAATGGCGTCCGTAACTGAGGGCGAGGCGTCTGTCGTGCGAACCTTTCCGATCTCCCGAGAGCCAGTCGGCCGCACACGACTGTGACTCCCGCAGTAATGGAAGATCCGGACACTCTCATTCGAGGAGATCGACGGATCGGAATCAATCACGTAGCTGCTCAACTGGACATTTCTGTTGGTAATGCTGACACACTCGTCCACCATTCGGGATACTCAAAAACGTCTGCCCGCAGGGTTCCTCGCCGCCTAACAGAAGACCATAAAGAGCAACGAAGGACCACCTACCACCTGTACGGAACTGCCTGCGCATTACAAAGCTGGTCGTGACAATTTTTTGTCGAAGTCGTCCCCAGGTTCATCACATCGAATCGGAAACAGAACGGCAATCCATGGAGTGGCGAAAGAGCATCTCTCCTCCGAAGAAGAAGTACAAAACCGCACTCTCAGCCGGTAAAGTCATGGCGACGGTCTCCTGGGACTCTGAATGTGGTTACTGTGTTTTACATCCTCCCCCATCAACTCTTAATTGTAATGTACTACTCTCAGAAAATGAAAGGAACGTCAGTGTGTTCGTCGCCACAAGAATGCAAACGAACTTGTCCTACTGCATGGCAACGCAAGGTCTCACAAAGTCTGTGCACACGAGCGGTGCTCTCAAATCTTCATTGGACTCTTCTTACTCAGCCACCCTACAGCCTGGCTCTTGCACCTTCCGACTTTCATCTGCTTGGCCCAATGAAGGATGCACTCCATAGGAAGCAGTACATGGATGTGTGGAGGTTATTGATGAAGACGTTGGCTCCGACGTCGACCAATAGAATGGCACCAGTTCCTCAGAGTAAGGCGGTGTAAGGCCGTCGCACTGGACGCTGATGACGCTTGGTTTGCGGGGCGCTCAACTGCGCGGTCATCTGCGCCCGTACAGAGTCCCGGTTTTGACACAGTCCAGTTTTTACACAATCCAATCTATCCACTCTCACGAACGATGATGATATGATGGGCTCAACACAAACACCCAGTCCACGGACCGAGTAAATCCCCAACACGGCGGAGAATCGAACCCGGGACCCCGTCATCCAGAGGCAACAACGCTAGCCACTAGACCA
Source organism: Schistocerca americana (assembly GCF_021461395.2). Classification (NCBI taxonomy): domain Eukaryota; kingdom Metazoa; phylum Arthropoda; class Insecta; order Orthoptera; family Acrididae; genus Schistocerca; species Schistocerca americana. Next base: position 574,651,232 of record NC_060120.1, read on the forward strand.
CCAGCTGCTGGACGGGTAGTATGATGAAAAATAGGGTATTGTAGCAAATAGTGTGGGGAATAATGTGTATTGCATTCAAAATAAAGCCAACGTGCTTTCAGAAAAAAATTTGTTTCATTATTTATTGAACGTCCCTCGTATTAACAGTTATGGCAACTGCTTCTGTAATAATAAAGAGTTTACTTACATTCCCTCCATCTGTCTCGATTTCATTTGCCTATCTCTTACGTGTGACGTCTCCGAATAAAATAAGCATGAACGTTGCTCTACCATCTGCCGCAGAGGTCGATCTGTTGAGAAACTCATTTCAGAAGCTCTTTAGTTTTGAGCACATAACAGATTACTCACTTTGGCACAACTACCGAGTATGATTTTTCAGACCTCGCGGATACAGCTCATTGGAACGTGTTTGCATAGTAGATCGACCAGTATCTAAAAGGGTGCTGCTGAAGTAGATAATCAGCAACTGACTATATTACAACACCAGGACAGTCTTTTGCATTATATGGATCGCTTTATGAGCGTTATCCACCAGGCCCCTGAAACATCCATCCCAGTATCTTCAGGCCAGTTACAAAGCTGTTCCCTAGTGGAATGAGGCGTGCCCCTCAGCTCATCCAAGTGTACGGCCCTGACATGTTTCATATGTGGAGAATTTCGCAGTCTTTCCGGTCGCGGGAACGAATGCGCTATAAAATTGTTGAGAGACTCTTGGATCAACTGTTCCATTTGCTTATTTAAAATGTGTGGAGGTTACAGGATTTTGAAATAACATAATCTACATCTATATTCATCTCCCACACAATAGCCGGCCGAAGTGGCCGTGCGGTTAAAGGCGCTGCAGTCTGGAACCGCAAGACTGCTACAGTCGCAGGTTCGAATCCTGCCTCGGGCATGGATGTTTGTGATGTCCTTAGGTTAGTTAGGTTTAACTAGTTCTAAGTTCTAGGGGACTAATGACCTCAGCAGTCGAGTCCCATAGTGCTCAGAGCCATTTGAACCATTTTTGAACCCACACAATAGCAGAGCATTTTGTCAAAACTGAGCTAAGCACGCTCACACACCAGCTCACGTCCCGAAACTGCAGCTTCGTGTACTTTACCCTGGAGAGTGAAATGGTCATTCTTGAACTGACTAACATTTTCACAGTCCTGCGAAACGTTTTTTAATATTTTCAAAGTACATTTTCACTCTGCAGCTGAGCGTGCGTTGATTTGAAACTTCTTGGAAGATAAAATATGTGTGGCAACCCAGGACTCGAACCTGGGGTCTGTACCTTTCAGGGGGAATTTCTCTACCGATTGAGCTATTCAGGCACGGCTCAGGAACCGACAACAGAGATATACGTACTTCCACCATTACCTCATCTCCTACCTTCCAACATTCGCACTTCTCCTGATTACGTTGCAGGTCTAGCACTTCTTAGCACAGTGAGTTGCGCTAGGTAGCACACTGCGTAGAGCACTTGCCCGCGAAAGGCAATGCTCCAAGGTTTGAGAGCCGGTTCGGCACAAAGGTTTCACCTGCGACAAAGTTTCAAATCAGCGCTCACTCCGGTGCAGAGTGGAAGTTCAATATGGAAACAATCAACCAAGCTGTGGCTAAGCCATGTCTGTACAATATCCTTTCATCCAGGAGTGCCAGTCCCGTAGGGTATGCATGAGACCTTCTATGACGTCTGTAAGGTAGGAGATTAAGTACTGGAAAAAGTAAAGCTATGAGGGTACATCGTGAGTCATGCTTGGATAGCTGAGTTGGTGCGGATTGTTGGGTGCGGTTTGTTGTGCACATTAGGGGTTTCAGCGGCAAACGTAGAATTCCCAAAATGGCTGTCGATAGACCTGGTAAAATTTTTCTTTTTGAAGAGAGGTGGAAGGAAAGAGGAAGTCCGTTTTGACAAGATTATATCCAGAATATAAAAACCGTACTATTGAACAAGAATTTTGTGAAACGGCCAGCAATCACTCTGAAAGTTATCAGTGGTTTATATTCTGCTGTGACAACAATCTAGCTGGATAATCTTTGCAGCAGACACTGCCACCACAATGACAACCAAACACCCCGATTATGCTCTGTTGGCAGCAAGAATTGCAGTTTCAAACCTACACATAGAAACCGAAGGCTTATACGCTGTAATATATGA